>NW_027660880.1:0-83469 GCF_963280865.1 Gymnoscopelus braueri
ACACCCACTTTCTTAAAAAAATCGTGGCTCAAAATGGCATTTTTGGGCTGAGATAAGCACTTTGGTGACATTTTCCTGTAACTTGTTCCCAGTACATTCTAAGTGGCTGCTGACTTTGTGAGGTCTCTAAAAGTGGGTTTTAGGAGCCCAACACAAAATACATGAGCCCCAATGCCTTCCTTCATACAAAACTGACACCCACTTTCCTTAAAAAATCGTGGCTCAAAATGGCATTTTTGGGCTGAGATAAGCACTTTGGTGACATTTTCCTGTAACTTGTTCCCAGTACATTCTAAGTGGCTGCTGACTTTGTGAGGTCTCTAAAAGTGGGTTTTAGGAGCCCAACACAAAATACATGAGCCCTAATGCCTTCTTTCAGACAAAACTGACTTCCACTTTCTTAAAAAAATCTTGGGTCAAAATAGCATTATTAGACTGAGATAAGCACTTTGGTGACATTTTCCTGTAACTTGTTCCCAGTACATTCTAAGTGGCTGCTGACTTTGTGAGGTCTCTAAAAGTGGGTTTTAGGAGCCCAACACAAAATACATGAGCCCCAATGCCTTCCTTCATACAAAACTGACACCCACTTTCCTTAAAAAATCGTGGCTCAAAATGGCATTTTTGGGCTGAGATAAGCACTTTGGTGACATTTTCCTGTAACTTGTTCCCAGTACATTCTAAGTGGCTGCTGACTTTGTGAGGTCTCTAAAAGTGGGTTTTAGGAGCCCAACACAAAATACATGAGCCCAATGCCTTCCTTCATACAAAACTGACACCCACTTTCCTTAAAAAATCGTGGCTCAAAATGGCATTTTTGGACTGAGATAAGCACTTTGGTGACATTTTCCTGTAACTTGTTCCCAGTACATTCTAAGTGGCTGCTGACTTTGTGAGGTCTCTAAAAGTGGGTTTTAGGAGCCCAACACAAAATACATGAGCCCTAATGCCTTCTTTCAGACAAAACTGACTTCCACTTTCTTAAAAAATCTTGGGCTCAAAATAGCATTTTTAGACTGAGATAAGCACTTTGGTGACATTTTCCTGTAACTTGTTCCCAGTACATTCTAAGTGGCTGCTGACTTTGTGAGGTCTCTAAAAGTGGGTTTTAGGAGCCCCAACACAAAATACATGAGCCCCAATGCCTTCCTTCATACAAAACTGACACCCACTTTCCTTAAAAAATCGTGGCTCAAAATGGCATTTTTGGGCTGAGATAAGCACTTTGGTGACATTTTCCTGTAACTTGTTCCCAGTACATTCTAAGTGGCTGCTGACTTTGTGAGGTCTCTAAAAGTGGGTTTTAGGAGCCCAACACAAAATACATGAGCCCTAATGCCTTCTTTCAGACAAAACTGACTTCCACTTTCTTAAAAAAATCTTGGGTCAAAATAGCATTATTAGACTGAGATAAGCACTTTGGTGACATTTTCCTGTAACTTGTTCCCAGTACATTCTAAGTTGCTGCTGACTTTGTGAGGTCTCTAAAAGTGGGTTTTTAGGAGCCCAACACAAAATACATGAGCCCCAATGCCTTCCTTCATACAAAACTGACACCCACTTTCCTTAAAAAATCGTGGCTCAAAATGGCATTTTTGGGCTGAGATAAGCACTTTGGTGACATTTTCCTGTAACTTGTTCCCAGTACATTCTAAGTGGCTGCTGACTTTGTGAGGTCTCTAAAAGTGGGTTTTAGGAGCCCAACACAAATACATGAGCCCTAATGCCTTCTTTCAGACAAAACTGACTTCCACTTTCCTTAAAAAATCGTGGCTCAAAATGGCATTTTTGGGCTGAGATAAGCACTTTGGTGACATTTTCCTGTAACTTGTTCCCAGTACATTCTAAGTGGCTGCTGACTTTGTGAGGTCTCTAAAAGTGGGTTTTAGGAGCCCAACACAAAATACATGAGCCCTAATGCCTTCTTTCAGACAAAACTGACTTCCACTTTCTTAAAAAAATCTTGGGTCAAAATAGCATTATTAGACTGAGATAAGCACTTTGGTGACATTTTCCTGTAACTTGTTCCAGTACATTCTAAGTGGCTGCTGACTTTGTGAGGTCTCTAAAAGTGGGTTTTAGGAGCCCAACACAAAATACATGAGCCCCAATGCCTTCCTTCATACAAAACTGACACCCACTTTCCTTAAAAAATCGTGGCTCAAAATGGCATTTTTGGCTGAGATAAGCACTTTGGTGACATTTTCCTGTAACTTGTTCCAGTACATTCTAAGTGGCTGCTGACTTTGTGAGGTCTCTAAAAGTGGGTTTTAGGAGGCCCAACACAAAATACATGAGCCCCAATGCCTTCCTTCATACAAAACTGACACCCACTTTCCTTAAAAAATCGTGGCTCAAAATGGCATTTTTGGGCTGAGATAAGCACTTTGGTGACATTTTCCTGTAACTTGTTCCCAGTACATTCTAAGTGGCTGCTGACTTTGTGAGGTCTCTAAAAGTGGGTTTTAGGAGCCCAACACAAAATACATGAGCCCTAATGCCTTCTTTCAGACAAAACTGACTTCCACTTTCTTAAAAAAATCTTGGGTCAAAATAGCATTATTAGACTGAGATAAGCACTTTGGTGACATTTTCCTGTAACTTGTTCCCAGTACATTCTAAGTGGCTGCTGACTTTGTGAGGTCTCTAAAAGTGGGTTTTAGGAGCCCAACACAAAATACATGAGCCCCAATGCCTTCCTTCATACAAAACTGACACCCACTTTCCTTAAAAAATCGTGGCTCAAAATGGCATTTTTGGGCTGAGATAAGCACTTTGGTGACATTTTCCTGTAACTTGTTCCCAGTACATTCTAAGTGGCTGCTGACTTTGTGAGGTCTCTAAAAGTGGGTTTTAGGAGCCCAACACAAAATACATGAGCCCTAATGCCTTCTTTCAGACAAAACTGACTTCCACTTTCTTAAAAAAATCTTGGGTCAAAATAGCATTATTAGACTGAGATAAGCACTTTGGTGACATTTTCCTGTAACTTGTTCCCAGTACATTCTAAGTTGCTGCTGACTTTGTGAGGTCTCTAAAAGTGGGTTTTAGGAGCCCAACACAAAATACATGAGCCCCAATGCCTTCCTTCATACAAAACTGACACCCACTTTCCTTAAAAATCGTGGCTCAAAATGGCATTTTTGGGCTGAGATAAGCACTTTGGTGACATTTTCCTGTAACTTGTTCCCAGTACATTCTAAGTGGCTGCTGACTTTGTGAGGTCTCTAAAAGTGGGTTTTAGGAGCCCAACACAAAATACATGAGCCCCAATGCCTTCCTTCATACAAAACTGACACCCACTTTCCTTAAAAAATCGTGGCTCAAAATGGCATTTTTGGGCTGAGATAAGCACTTTGGTGACATTTTCCTGTAACTTGTTCCCAGTACATTCTAAGTGGCTGCTGACTTTGTGAGGTCTCTAAAAGTGGGTTTTAGGAGCCCAACACAAAATACATGAGCCCTAATGCCTTCTTTCAGACAAAACTGACTTCCACTTTCTTAAAAAATCTTGGGTCAAAATAGCATTATTAGACTGAGATAAGCACTTTGGTGACATTTTCCTGTAACTTGTTCCCAGTACATTCTAAGTGGCTGCTGACTTTGTGAGGTCTCTAAAAGTGGGTTTTAGGAGCCCAACACAAAATACATGAGCCCCAATGCCTTCCTTCATACAAAACTGACACCCACTTTCCTTAAAAAATCGTGGCTCAAAATGGCATTTTTGGGCTGAGATAAGCACTTTGGTGACATTTTCCTGTAACTTGTTCCCAGTACATTCTAAGTGGCTGCTGACTTTGTGAGGTCTCTAAAAGTGGGTTTTAGGAGCCCAACACAAAATACATGAGCCCCAATGCCTTCCTTCATACAAAACTGACACCCACTTTCCTTAAAAAATCGTGGCTCAAAATGGCATTTTTGGGCTGAGATAAGCACTTTGGTGACATTTTCCTGTAACTTGTTCCCAGTACATTCTAAGTGGCTGCTGACTTTGTGAGGTCTCTAAAAGTGGGTTTTAGGAGCCCAACACAAAATACATGAGCCCTAATGCCTTCTTTCAGACAAAACTGACTTCCACTTTCTTAAAAAAATCTTGGGTCAAAATAGCATTATTAGACTGAGATAAGCACTTTGGTGACATTTTCCTGTAACTTGTTCCCAGTACATTCTAAGTGGCTGCTGACTTTGTGAGGTCTCTAAAAGTGGGTTTTAGGAGCCCAACACAAAATACATGAGCCCCAATGCCTTCCTTCATACAAAACTGACACCCACTTTCCTTAAAAAATCGTGGCTCAAAATGGCATTTTTGGGCTGAGATAAGCACTTTGGTGACATTTTCCTGTAACTTGTTCCCAGTACATTCTAAGTGGCTGCTGACTTTGTGAGGTCTCTAAAAGTGGGTTTTAGGAGCCCAACACAAAATACATGAGCCCTAATGCCTTCTTTCAGACAAAACTGACTTCCACTTTCTTAAAAAAATCTTGGGTCAAAATAGCATTATTAGACTGAGATAAGCACTTTGGTGACATTTTCCTGTAACTTGTTCCCAGTACATTCTAAGTTGCTGCTGACTTTGTGAGGTCTCTAAAAGTGGGTTTTAGGAGCCCAACACAAAATACATGAGCCCCAATGCCTTCCTTCATACAAAACTGACACCCACTTTCCTTAAAAAATCGTGGCTCAAAATGGCATTTTTGGGCTGAGATAAGCACTTTGGTGACATTTTCCTGTAACTTGTTCCCAGTACATTCTAAGTGGCTGCTGACTTTGTGAGGTCTCTAAAAGTGGGTTTTAGGAGCCCAACACAAAATACATGAGCCCCAATGCCTTCCTTCATACAAAACTGACACCCACTTTCCTTAAAAAATCGTGGCTCAAAATGGCATTTTTGGGCTGAGATAAGCACTTTGGTGACATTTTCCTGTAACTTGTTCCCAGTACATTCTAAGTGGCTGCTGACTTTGTGAGGTCTCTAAAAGTGGGTTTTAGGAGCCCAACACAAAATACATGAGCCCTAATGCCTTCTTTCAGACAAAACTGACTTCCACTTTCTTAAAAAAATCTTGGGTCAAAATAGCATTATTAGACTGAGATAAGCACTTTGGTGACATTTTCCTGTAACTTGTTCCCAGTACATTCTAAGTGGCTGCTGACTTTGTGAGGTCTCTAAAAGTGGGTTTTAGGAGCCCAACACAAAATACATGAGCCCCAATGCCTTCCTTCATACAAAACTGACACCCACTTTCCTTAAAAAATCGTGGCTCAAAATGGCATTTTTGGGCTGAGATAAGCACTTTGGTGACATTTTCCTGTAACTTGTTCCCAGTACATTCTAAGTGGCTGCTGACTTTGTGAGGTCTCTAAAAGTGGGTTTTAGGAGCCCAACACAAAATACATGAGCCCTAATGCCTTCTTTCAGACAAAACTGACTTCCACTTTCTTAAAAAAATCTTGGGTCAAAATAGCATTATTAGACTGAGATAAGCACTTTGGTGACATTTTCCTGTAACTTGTTCCCAGTACATTCTAAGTGGCTGCTGACTTTGTGAGGTCTCTAAAAGTGGGTTTTAGGAGCCCAACACAAAATACATGAGCCCCAATGCCTTCCTTCATACAAAACTGACACCCACTTTCCTTAAAAAATCGTGGCTCAAAATGGCATTTTTGGGCTGAGATAAGCACTTTGGTGACATTTTCCTGTAACTTGTTCCCAGTACATTCTAAGTGGCTGCTGACTTTGTGAGGTCTCTAAAAGTGGGTTTTAGGAGCCCAACACAAAATACATGAGCCCTAATGCCTTCTTTCAGACAAAACTGACTTCCACTTTCTTAAAAAAATCTTGGGTCAAAATAGCATTATTAGACTGAGATAAGCACTTTGGTGACATTTTCCTGTAACTTGTTCCCAGTACATTCTAAGTGGCTGCTGACTTTGTGAGGTCTCTAAAGGTGGGTTTTAGGAGCCCCAACACAAAATACATGAGCCCCAATGCCTTCCTTCATACAAAACTGACACCCACTTTCCTTAAAAAATCGTGGCTCAAAATGGCATTTTTGGGCTGAGATAAGCACTTTGGTGACATTTTCCTGTAACTTGTTCCCAGTACATTCTAAGTGGCTGCTGACTTTGTGAGGTCTCTAAAAGTGGGTTTTAGGAGCCCAACACAAAATACATGAGCCCTAATGCCTTCTTTCAGACAAAACTGACTTCCACTTTCTTAAAAAATCTTGGGTCAAAATAGCATTATTAGACTGAGATAAGCACTTTGGTGACATTTTCCTGTAACTTGTTCCCAGTACATTCTAAGTGGCTGCTGACTTTGTGAGGTCTCTAAAAGTGGGTTTTAGGAGCCCAACACAAAATACATGAGCCCCAATGCCTTCCTTCATACAAAACTGACACCCACTTTCCTTAAAAAATCGTGGCTCAAAATGGCATTTTTGGGCTGAGATAAGCACTTTGGTGACATTTTCCTGTAACTTGTTCCCAGTACATTCTAAGTGGCTGCTGACTTTGTGAGGTCTCTAAAAGTGGGTTTTAGGAGCCCAACACAAAATACATGAGCCCTAATGCCTTCTTTCAGACAAAACTGACTTCCACTTTCTTAAAAAAATCTTGGGTCAAAATAGCATTATTAGACTGAGATAAGCACTTTGGTGACATTTTCCTGTAACTTGTTCCCAGTACATTCTAAGTGGCTGCTGACTTTGTGAGGTCTCTAAAAGTGGGTTTTAGGAGCCCAACACAAAATACATGAGCCCCAATGCCTTCCTTCATACAAAACTGACACCCACTTTCCTTAAAAAATCGTGGCTCAAAATGGCATTTTTGGGCTGAGATAAGCACTTTGGTGACATTTTCCTGTAACTTGTTCCCAGTACATTCTAAGTGGCTGCTGACTTTGTGAGGTCTCTAAAAGTGGGTTTTAGGAGCCCAACACAAAATACATGAGCCCTAATGCCTTCTTTCAGACAAAACTGACTTCCACTTTCTTAAAAAAATCTTGGGTCAAAATAGCATTATTAGACTGAGATAAGCACTTTGGTGACATTTTCCTGTAACTTGTTCCCAGTACATTCTAAGTGGCTGCTGACTTTGTGAGGTCTCTAAAAGTGGGTTTTAGGAGCCCAACACAAAATACATGAGCCCCAATGCCTTCCTTCATACAAAACTGACACCCACTTTCCTTAAAAAATCGTGGCTCAAAATGGCATTTTTGGGCTGAGATAAGCACTTTGGTGACATTTTCCTGTAACTTGTTCCCAGTACATTCTAAGTGGCTGCTGACTTTGTGAGGTCTCTAAAAGTGGGTTTTAGGAGCCCAACACAAAATACATGAGCCCTAATGCCTTCTTTCAGACAAAACTGACTTCCACTTTCTTAAAAAAATCTTGGGTCAAAATAGCATTATTAGACTGAGATAAGCACTTTGGTGACATTTTCCTGTAACTTGTTCCCAGTACATTCTAAGTGGCTGCTGACTTTGTGAGGTCTCTAAAGGTGGGTTTTAGGAGCCCAACACAAAATACATGAGCCCCAATGCCTTCCTTCATACAAAACTGACACCCACTTTCCTTAAAAAATCGTGGCTCAAAATGGCATTTTTGGGCTGAGATAAGCACTTTGGTGACATTTTCCTGTAACTTGTTCCCAGTACATTCTAAGTGGCTGCTGACTTTGTGAGGTCTCTAAAAGTGGGTTTTAGGAGCCCAACACAAAATACATGAGCCCTAATGCCTTCTTTCAGACAAAACTGACTTCCACTTTCTTAAAAAAATCTTGGGTCAAAATAGCATTATTAGACTGAGATAAGCACTTTGGTGACATTTTCCTGTAACTTGTTCCCAGTACATTCTAAGTGGCTGCTGACTTTGTGAGGTCTCTAAAAGTGGGTTTTAGGAGCCCAACACAAAATACATGAGCCCCAATGCCTTCCTTCATACAAAACTGACACCCACTTTCCTTAAAAAATCGTGGCTTCAAAATGGCATTTTTTGGGCTGAGATAAGCACTTTGGTGACATTTTCCTGTAACTTGTTCCCAGTACATTCTAAGTGGCTGCTGACTTTGTGAGGTCTCTAAAAGTGGGTTTTAGGAGCCCAACACAAAATACATGAGCCCTAATGCCTTCCTTCAGACAGAACTGACACCCACTTTCTTTAAAAAATCGTGGTTCAAAATAGCATTTTTGGGCTGAGATAAGCACTTTGGTGACATTTTCCTGTAACTTGTTCCCAGTACATTTTAAGTGGCTGCTGACTTTGTGAGGTCTGTAAAATTGGGTTTTAGGAGCCCAACACAAAATACATGAGCCCTAATGCCTTCTTTCAGACAAAACTGACTTCCACTTTCTTAAAAAAATCTTGGGTCAAAATAGCATTATTAGACTGAGATAAGCACTTTGGTGACATTTTCCTGTAACTTGTTCCCAGTACATTCTAAGTGGCTGCTGACTTTGTGAGGTCTCTAAAAGTGGGTTTTAGGAGCCCAACACAAAATACATGAGCCCCAATGCCTTCCTTCATACAAAACTGACACCCACTTTCCTTAAAAAATCGTGGCTCAAAATGGCATTTTTGGGCTGAGATAAGCACTTTGGTGACATTTTCCTGTAACTTGTTCCCAGTACATTCTAAGTGGCTGCTGACTTTGTGAGGTCTCTAAAAGTGGGTTTTAGGAGCCCAACACAAAATACATGAGCCCTAATGCCTTCTTTCAGACAAAAACTGACTTCCACTTTCTTAAAAAAATCTTGGGTCAAAATAGCATTATTAGACTGAGATAAGCACTTTGGTGACATTTTCCTGTAACTTGTTCCCAGTACATTCTAAGTGGCTGCTGACTTTGTGAGGTCTCTAAAAGTGGGTTTTAGGAGCCCAACACAAAATACATGAGCCCCAATGCCTTCCTTCATACAAAACTGACACCCACTTTCCTTAAAAAATCGTGGCTCAAAATGGCATTTTTGGGCTGAGATAAGCACTTTGGTGACATTTTCCTGTAACTTGTTCCCAGTACATTCTAAGTGGCTGCTGACTTTGTGAGGTCTCTAAAAAGTGGGTTTTAGGAGCCCAACACAAAATACATGAGCCCTAATGCCTTCTTTCAGACAAAACTGACTTCCACTTTCTTAAAAAAATCTTGGGTCAAAATAGCATTATTAGACTGAGATAAGCACTTTGGTGACATTTTCCTGTAACTTGTTCCCAGTACATTCTAAGTGGCTGCTGACTTTGTGAGGTCTCTAAAAGTGGGTTTTAGGAGCCCAACACAAAATACATGAGCCCCAATGCCTTCCTTCATACAAAACTGACACCCACTTTCCTTAAAAATCGTGGCTCAAAATGGCATTTTTGGGCTGAGATAAGCACTTTGGTGACATTTTCCTGTAACTTGTTCCCAGTACATTCTAAGTGGCTGCTGACTTTGTGAGGTCTCTAAAAGTGGGTTTTAGGAGCCCAACACAAAATACATGAGCCCCAATGCCTTCCTTCATACAAAACTGACACCCACTTTCCTTAAAAAATCGTGGCTCAAAATGGCATTTTTGGCTGAGATAAGCACTTTGGTGACATTTTCCTGTAACTTGTTCCCAGTACATTCTAAGTGGCTGCTGACTTTGTGAGGTCTCTAAAAGTGGGTTTTAGGAGCCCAACACAAATACATGAGCCCTAATGCCTTCCTTCAGACAGAACTGACACCCACTTTCTTTAAAAAATCGTGGTTCAAAATAGCATTTTTGGGCTGAGATAAGCACTTTGGTGACATTTTCCTGTAACTTGTTCCCAGTACATTTTAAGTGGCTGCTGACTTTGTGAGGTCTGTAAAATTGGGTTTTAGGAGCCCAACACAAAATACATGAGCCCTAATGCCTTCTTTCAGACAAAACTGACTTCCACTTTCTTAAAAAAATCTTGGGTCAAAATAGCATTATTAGACTGAGATAAGCACTTTGGTGACATTTTCCTGTAACTTGTTCCCAGTACATTCTAAGTGGCTGCTGACTTTGTGAGGTCTCTAAAAGTGGGTTTTAGGAGCCCAACACAAAATACATGAGCCCCAATGCCTTCCTTCATACAAAACTGACACCCACTTTCCTTAAAAAATCGTGGCTCAAAATGGCATTTTTGGGCTGAGATAAGCACTTTGGTGACATTTTCCTGTAACTTGTTCCCAGTACATTCTAAGTGGCTGCTGACTTTGTGAGGTCTCTAAAAGTGGGTTTTAGGAGCCCAACACAAAATACATGAGCCCCAATGCCTTCCTTCATACAAAACTGACACCCACTTTCCTTAAAAAATCGTGGCTCAAAATGGCATTTTTGGGCTGAGATAAGCACTTTGGTGACATTTTCCTGTAACTTGTTCCCAGTACATTCTAAGTGGCTGCTGACTTTGTGAGGTCTCTAAAAGTGGGTTTTAGGAGCCCAACACAAAATACATGAGCCCTAATGCCTTCTTTCAGACAAAACTGACTTCCACTTTCTTAAAAAAATCTTGGGTCAAAATAGCATTATTAGACTGAGATAAGCACTTTGGTGACATTTTCCTGTAACTTGTTCCCAGTACATTCTAAGTGGCTGCTGACTTTGTGAGGTCTCTAAAAGTGGGTTTTAGGAGCCCAACACAAAATACATGAGCCCAATGCCTTCCTTCATACAAAACTGACACCACTTTCCTTAAAAAATCGTGGCTCAAAATGGCATTTTTGGGCTGAGATAAGCACTTTGGTGACATTTTCCTGTAACTTGTTCCCAGTACATTCTAAGTGGCTGCTGACTTTGTGAGGTCTCTAAAAGTGGGTTTTAGGAGCCCAACACAAAATACATGAGCCCTAATGCCTTCTTTCAGACAAAACTGACTTCCACTTTCTTAAAAAATCTTGGGTCAAAATAGCATTATTAGACTGAGATAAGCACTTTGGTGACATTTTCCTGTAACTTGTTCCCAGTACATTCTAAGTGGCTGCTGACTTTGTGAGGTCTCTAAAAGTGGGTTTTAGGAGCCCAACACAAAATACATGAGCCCCAATGCCTTCCTTCATACAAAACTGACACCCACTTTCCTTAAAAAATCGTGGCTCAAAATGGCATTTTTGGGCTGAGATAAGCACTTTGGTGACATTTTCCTGTAACTTGTTCCCAGTACATTCTAAGTGGCTGCTGACTTTGTGAGGTCTCTAAAAGTGGGTTTTAGGAGCCCAACACAAAATACATGAGCCCTAATGCCTTCTTTCAGACAAAACTGACTTCCACTTTCTTAAAAAAATCTTGGGTCAAAATAGCATTATTAGACTGAGATAAGCACTTTGGTGACATTTTCCTGTAACTTGTTCCCAGTACATTCTAAGTGGCTGCTGACTTTGTGAGGTCTCTAAAAGTGGGTTTTAGGAGCCCAACACAAAATACATGAGCCCCAATGCCTTCCTTCATACAAAACTGACACCCACTTTCCTTAAAAAATCGTGGCTCAAAATGGCATTTTTGGGCTGAGATAAGCACTTTGGTGACATTTTCCTGTAACTTGTTCCCAGTACATTCTAAGTGGCTGCTGACTTTGTGAGGTCTCTAAAAGTGGGTTTTAGGAGCCCAACACAAAATACATGAGCCCTAATGCCTTCTTTCAGACAAAACTGACTTCCACTTTCTTAAAAAAATCTTGGGTCAAAATAGCATTATTAGACTGAGATAAGCACTTTGGTGACAATTTTCCTGTAACTTGTTCCCAGTACATTCTAAGTGGCTGCTGACTTTGTGAGGTCTCTAAAAGTGGGTTTTAGGAGCCCAACACAAAATACATGAGCCCCAATGCCTTCCTTCATACAAAACTGACACCCACTTTCCTTAAAAAATCGTGGCTCAAAATGGCATTTTTGGGCTGAGATAAGCACTTTGGTGACATTTTCCTGTAACTTGTTCCCAGTACATTCTAAGTGGCTGCTGACTTTGTGAGGTCTCTAAAAGTGGGTTTTAGGAGCCCAACACAAAATACATGAGCCCTAATGCCTTCTTTCAGACAAAACTGACTTCCACTTTCTTAAAAAAATCTTGGGTCAAAATAGCATTATTAGACTGAGATAAGCACTTTGGTGACATTTTCCTGTAACTTGTTCCCAGTACATTCTAAGTGGCTGCTGACTTTGTGAGGTCTCTAAAAGTGGGTTTTAGGAGCCAACACAAAATACATGAGCCCCAATGCCTTCCTTCATACAAAACTGACACCCACTTTCCTTAAAAAATCGTGGCTCAAAATGGCATTTTTGGGCTGAGATAAGCACTTTGGTGACATTTTCCTGTAACTTGTTCCCAGTACATTCTAAGTGGCTGCTGACTTTGTGAGGTCTCTAAAAGTGGGTTTTAGGAGCCCAACACAAAATACATGAGCCCTAATGCCTTCTTTCAGACAAAACTGACTTCCACTTTCTTAAAAAAATCTTGGGTCAAAATAGCATTATTAGACTGAGATAAGCACTTTGGTGACATTTTCCTGTAACTTGTTCCCAGTACATTCTAAGTGGCTGCTGACTTTGTGAGGTCTCTAAAAGTGGGTTTTAGGAGCCCAACACAAAATACATGAGCCCCAATGCCTTCCTTCATACAAAACTGACACCCACTTTCCTTAAAAAATCGTGGCTCAAAATGGCATTTTTGGGCTGAGATAAGCACTTTGGTGACATTTTCCTGTAACTTGTTCCCAGTACATTCTAAGTGGCTGCTGACTTTGTGAGGTCTCTAAAAGTGGGTTTTTAGGAGCCCAACACAAAATACATGAGCCCTAATGCCTTCTTTCAGACAAAACTGACTTCCACTTTCTTAAAAAAATCTTGGGTCAAAATAGCATTATTAGACTGAGATAAGCACTTTGGTGACATTTTCCTGTAACTTGTTCCCAGTACATTCTAAGTGGCTGCTGACTTTGTGAGGTCTCTAAAAGTGGGTTTTAGGAGCCCAACACAAAATACATGAGCCCCAATGCCTTCCTTCATACAAAACTGACACCCACTTTCCTTAAAAATCGTGGCTCAAAATGGCATTTTTGGGCTGAGATAAGCACTTTGGTGACATTTTCCTGTAACTTGTTCCCAGTACATTCTAAGTGGCTGCTGACTTTGTGAGGTCTCTAAAAGTGGGTTTTAGGAGCCCAACACAAAATACATGAGCCCTAATGCCTTCTTTCAGACAAAACTGACTTCCACTTTCTTAAAAAAATCTTGGGTCAAAATAGCATTATTAGACTGAGATAAGCACTTTGGTGACATTTTCCTGTAACTTGTTCCCAGTACATTCTAAGTGGCTGCTGACTTTGTGAGGTCTCTAAAAGTGGGTTTTAGGAGCCCAACACAAAATACATGAGCCCCAATGCCTTCCTTCATACAAAACTGACACCCACTTTCCTTAAAAAATCGTGGCTCAAAATGGCATTTTTGGGCTGAGATAAGCACTTTGGTGACATTTTCCTGTAACTTGTTCCCAGTACATTCTAAGTGGCTGCTGACTTTGTGAGGTCTCTAAAAGTGGGTTTTAGGAGCCCAACACAAAATACATGAGCCCTAATGCCTTCTTTCAGACAAAACTGACTTCCACTTTCTTAAAAAAATCTTGGGTCAAAATAGCATTATTAGACTGAGATAAGCACTTTGGTGACATTTTCCTGTAACTTGTTCCCAGTACATTCTAAGTGGCTGCTGACTTTGTGAGGTCTCTAAAAGTGGGTTTTAGGAGCCCAACACAAAATACATGAGCCCCAATGCCTTCCTTCATACAAAACTGACACCCACTTTCCTTAAAAAATCGTGGCTCAAAATGGCATTTTTGGGCTGAGATAAGCACTTTGGTGACATTTTCCTGTAACTTGTTCCCAGTACATTCTAAGTGGCTGCTGACTTTGTGAGGTCTCTAAAAGTGGGTTTTAGGAGCCCAACACAAAATACATGAGCCCTAATGCCTTCTTTCAGACAAAACTGACTTCCACTTTCTTAAAAAAATCTTGGGTCAAAATAGCATTATTAGACTGAGATAAGCACTTTGGTGACATTTTCCTGTAACTTGTTCCCAGTACATTCTAAGTGGCTGCTGACTTTGTGAGGTCTCTAAAAGTGGGTTTTAGGAGCCCAACACAAAATACATGAGCCCCAATGCCTTCCTTCATACAAAACTGACACCCACTTTCCTTAAAAAATCGTGGCTCAAAATGGCATTTTTGGGCTGAGATAAGCACTTTGGTGACATTTTCCTATAACTTGTTCCCAGTACATTCTAAGTGGCTGCTGACTTTGTGAGGTCTCTAAAAGTGGGTTTTAGGAGCCCAACACAAAATACATGAGCCCCAATGCCTTCCTTCATACAAAACTGACACCCACTTTCCTTAAAAAATCGTGGCTCAAAATGGCATTTTTGGGCTGAGATAAGCACTTTGGTGACATTTTCCTGTAACTTGTTCCCAGTACATTCTAAGTGGCTGCTGACTTTGTGAGGTCTCTAAAAGTGGGTTTTAGGAGCCCAACACAAAATACATGAGCCCTAATGCCTTCTTTCAGACAAAACTGACTTCCACTTTCTTAAAAAAATCTTGGGTCAAAATAGCATTATTAGACTGAGATAAGCACTTTGGTGACATTTTCCTGTAACTTGTTCCCAGTACATTCTAAGTGGCTGCTGACTTTGTGAGGTCTCTAAAAGTGGGTTTTAGGAGCCCAACACAAAATACATGAGCCCCAATGCCTTCCTTCATACAAAACTGACACCCACTTTCCTTAAAAAATCGTGGCTCAAAATGGCATTTTTGGGCTGAGATAAGCACTTTGGTGACATTTTCCTGTAACTTGTTCCCAGTACATTCTAAGTGGCTGCTGACTTTGTGAGGTCTCTAAAAGTGGGTTTTAGGAGCCCAACACAAAATACATGAGCCCTAATGCCTTCTTTCAGACAAAACTGACTTCCACTTTCTTAAAAAATCTTGGGTCAAAATAGCATTATTAGACTGAGATAAGCACTTTGGTGACATTTTCCTGTAACTTGTTCCCAGTACATTCTAAGTGGCTGCTGACTTTGTGAGGTCTCTAAAAGTGGGTTTTAGGAGCCCAACACAAAATACATGAGCCCCAATGCCTTCCTTCATACAAAACTGACACCCACTTTCCTTAAAAAATCGTGGCTCAAAATGGCATTTTTGGGCTGAGATAAGCACTTTGGTGACATTTTCCTGTAACTTGTTCCCAGTACATTCTAAGTGGCTGCTGACTTTGTGAGGTCTCTAAAAGTGGGTTTTAGGAGCCCAACACAAAATACATGAGCCCTAATGCCTTCTTTCAGACAAAACTGACTTCCACTTTCTTAAAAAAATCTTGGGTCAAAATAGCATTATTAGACTGAGATAAGCACTTTGGTGACATTTTCCTGTAACTTGTTCCCAGTACATTCTAAGTGGCTGCTGACTTTGTGAGGTCTCTAAAAGTGGGTTTTAGGAGCCCAACACAAAATACATGAGCCCCAATGCCTTCCTTCATACAAAACTGACACCCACTTTCCTTAAAAAATCGTGGCTCAAAATGGCATTTTTGGGCTGAGATAAGCACTTTGGTGACATTTTCCTGTAACTTGTTCCCAGTACATTCTAAGTGGCTGCTGACTTTGTGAGGTCTCTAAAAGTGGGTTTTAGGAGCCCAACACAAAATACATGAGCCCTAATGCCTTCTTTCAGACAAAACTGACTTCCACTTTCTTAAAAAAATCTTGGGTCAAAATAGCATTATTAGACTGAGATAAGCACTTTGGTGACATTTTCCTGTAACTTGTTCCCAGTACATTCTAAGTGGCTGCTGACTTTGTGAGGTCTCTAAAAGTGGGTTTTAGGAGCCCAACACAAAATACATGAGCCCCAATGCCTTCCTTCATACAAAACTGACACCCACTTTCCTTAAAAAATCGTGGCTCAAAATGGCATTTTTGGGCTGAGATAAGCACTTTGGTGACATTTTCCTGTAACTTGTTCCCAGTACATTCTAAGTGGCTGCTGACTTTGTGAGGTCTCTAAAAGTGGGTTTTAGGAGCCCAACACAAAATACATGAGCCCTAATGCCTTCTTTCAGACAAAACTGACTTCCACTTTCTTAAAAAAATCTTGGGTCAAAATAGCATTATTAGACTGAGATAAGCACTTTGGTGACATTTTCCTGTAACTTGTTCCCAGTACATTCTAAGTGGCTGCTGACTTTGTGAGGTCTCTAAAAGTGGGTTTTAGGAGCCCAACACAAAATACATGAGCCCCAATGCCTTCCTTCATACAAAACTGACACCCACTTTCCTTAAAAAATCGTGGCTCAAAATGGCATTTTTGGGCTGAGATAAGCACTTTGGTGACATTTTCCTGTAACTTGTTCCCAGTACATTCTAAGTGGCTGCTGACTTTGTGAGGGTCTCTAAAAGTGGGTTTTAGGAGCCCAACACAAAATACATGAGCCCTAATGCCTTCTTTCAGACAAAACTGACTTCCACTTTCTTAAAAAAATCTTGGGTCAAAATAGCATTATTAGACTGAGATAAGCACTTTGGTGACATTTTCCTGTAACTTGTTCCCAGTACATTCTAAGTGGCTGCTGACTTTGTGAGGTCTCTAAAAGTGGGTTTTAGGAGCCCAACACAAAATACATGAGCCCCAATGCCTTCCTTCATACAAAACTGACACCCACTTTCCTTAAAAAATCGTGGCTCAAAATGGCATTTTTGGGCTGAGATAAGCACTTTGGTGACATTTTCCTGTAACTTGTTCCCAGTACATTCTAAGTGGCTGCTGACTTTGTGAGGTCTCTAAAAGTGGGTTTTAGGAGCCCAACACAAAATACATGAGCCCCAATGCCTTCCTTCATACAAAACTGACACCCACTTTCCTTAAAAAATCGTGGCTCAAAATGGCATTTTTGGGCTGAGATAAGCACTTTGGTGACATTTTCCTGTAACTTGTTCCCAGTACATTCTAAGTGGCTGCTGACTTTGTGAGGTCTCTAAAAGTGGGTTTTAGGAGCCCAACACAAAATACATGAGCCCTAATGCCTTCTTTCAGACAAAACTGACTTCCACTTTCTTAAAAAAATCTTGGGTCAAAATAGCATTATTAGACTGAGATAAGCACTTTGGTGACATTTTCCTGTAACTTGTTCCCAGTACATTCTAAGTGGCTGCTGACTTTGTGAGGTCTCTAAAAGTGGGTTTTAGGAGCCCAACACAAAATACATGAGCCCCAATGCCTTCCTTCATACAAAACTGACACCCACTTTCCTTAAAAAATCGTGGCTCAAAATGGCATTTTTGGGCTGAGATAAGCACTTTGGTGACATTTTCCTGTAACTTGTTCCCAGTACATTCTAAGTGGCTGCTGACTTTGTGAGGTCTCTAAAAGTGGGTTTTAGGAGCCCAACACAAAATACATGAGCCCTAATGCCTTCCTTCAGACAGAACTGACACCCACTTTCTTTAAAAAATCGTGGTTCAAAATAGCATTTTTGGGCTGAGATAAGCACTTTGGTGACATTTTCCTGTAACTTGTTCCCAGTACATTTTAAGTGGCTGCTGACTTTGTGAGGTCTGTAAAATTGGGTTTTAGGAGCCCAACACAAAATACATGAGCCCTAATGCCTTCTTTCAGACAAAACTGACTTCCATTTTCTTAAAAAAATCTTGGGTCAAAATAGCATTATTAGACTGAGATAAGCACTTTGGTGACATTTTCCTGTAACTTGTTCCCAGTACATTCTAAGTGGCTGCTGACTTTGTGAGGTCTCTAAAAGTGGGTTTTAGGAGCCCAACACAAAATACATGAGCCCCAATGCCTTCCTTCATACAAAACTGACACCCACTTTCCTTAAAAAATCGTGGCTCAAAATGGCATTTTTGGGCTGAGATAAGCACTTTGGTGACATTTTCCTGTAACTTGTTCCCAGTACATTCTAAGTGGCTGCTGACTTTGTGAGGTCTCTAAAAGTGGGTTTTAGGAGCCCAACACAAAATACATGAGCCCTAATGCCTTCTTTCAGACAAAACTGACTTCCACTTTCTTAAAAAAATCTTGGGTCAAAATAGCATTATTAGACTGAGATAAGCACTTTGGTGACATTTTCCTGTAACTTGTTCCCAGTACATTCTAAGTGGCTGCTGACTTTGTGAGGTCTCTAAAAGTGGGTTTTAGGAGCCCAACACAAAATACATGAGCCCCAATGCCTTCCTTCATACAAAACTGACACCCACTTTCCTTAAAAAATCGTGGCTCAAAATGGCATTTTTGGGCTGAGATAAGCACTTTGGTGACATTTTCCTGTAACTTGTTCCCAGTACATTCTAAGTGGCTGCTGACTTTGTGAGGTCTCTAAAAGTGGGTTTTAGGAGCCCAACACAAAATACATGAGCCCTAATGCCTTCTTTCAGACAAAACTGACTTCCACTTTCTTAAAAAAATCTTGGGTCAAAATAGCATTATTAGACTGAGATAAGCACTTTGGTGACATTTTCCTGTAACTTGTTCCCAGTACATTCTAAGTGGCTGCTGACTTTGTGAGGTCTCTAAAAGTGGGTTTTAGGAGCCCAACACAAAATACATGAGCCCCAATGCCTTCCTTCATACAAAACTGACACCCACTTTCCTTAAAAAATCGTGGCTCAAAATGGCATTTTTGGGCTGAGATAAGCACTTTGGTGACATTTTCCTATAACTTGTTCCCAGTACATTCTAAGTGGCTGCTGACTTTGTGAGGTCTCTAAAAGTGGGTTTTAGGAGCCCAACACAAAATACATGAGCCCTAATGCCTTCTTTCAGACAAAACTGACTTCCACTTTCTTAAAAAAATCTTGGGTCAAAATAGCATTATTAGACTGAGATAAGCACTTTGGTGACATTTTCCTGTAACTTGTTCCCAGTACATTCTAAGTGGCTGCTGACTTTGTGAGGTCTCTAAAAGTGGGTTTTAGGAGCCCAACATAAAATACATGAGCCCCAATGCCTTCCTTCATACAAAACTGACACCCACTTTCCTTAAAAAATCGTGGCTCAAAATGGCATTTTTGGGCTGAGATAAGCACTTTGGTGACATTTTCCTGTAACTTGTTCCCAGTACATTCTAAGTGGCTGCTGACTTTGTGAGGTCTCTAAAAGTGGGTTTTAGGAGCCCAACACAAAATACATGAGCCCTAATGCCTTCTTTCAGACAAAACTGACTTCCACTTTCTTAAAAAAATCTTGGGTCAAAATAGCATTATTAGACTGAGATAAGCACTTTGGTGACATTTTCCTGTAACTTGTTCCCAGTACATTCTAAGTGGCTGCTGACTTTGTGAGGTCTCTAAAAGTGGGTTTTAGGAGCCCAACACAAAATACATGAGCCCCAATGCCTTCCTTCATACAAAACTGACACCCACTTTCCTTAAAAAATCGTGGCTCAAAATGGCATTTTTGGGCTGAGATAAGCACTTTGGTGACATTTTCCTGTAACTTGTTCCCAGTACATTCTAAGTGGCTGCTGACTTTGTGAGGTCTCTAAAAGTGGGTTTTAGGAGCCCAACACAAAATACATGAGCCCTAATGCCTTCTTTCAGACAAAACTGACTTCCACTTTCTTAAAAAAATCTTGGGTCAAAATAGCATTATTAGACTGAGATAAGCACTTTGGTGACATTTTCCTGTAACTTGTTCCCAGTACATTCTAAGTGGCTGCTGACTTTGTGAGGTCTCTAAAAGTGGGTTTTAGGAGCCCAACACAAAATACATGAGCCCCAATGCCTTCCTTCATACAAAACTGACACCCACTTTCCTTAAAAAATCGTGGCTCAAAATGGCATTTTTGGGCTGAGATAAGCACTTTGGTGACATTTTCCTGTAACTTGTTCCCAGTACATTCTAAGTGGCTGCTGACTTTGTGAGGTCTCTAAAAGTGGGTTTTAGGAGCCCAACACAAAATACATGAGCCCTAATGCCTTCTTTCAGACAAAACTGACTTCCACTTTCTTAAAAAAATCTTGGGTCAAAATAGCATTATTAGACTGAGATAAGCACTTTGGTGACATTTTCCTGTAACTTGTTCCCAGTACATTCTAAGTGGCTGCTGACTTTGTGAGGTCTCTAAAAGTGGGTTTTAGGAGCCCAACACAAAATACATGAGCCCTAATGCCTTCTTTCAGACAAAACTGACTTCCACTTTCTTAAAAAAATCTTGGGTCAAAATAGCATTATTAGACTGAGATAAGCACTTTGGTGACATTTTCCTGTAACTTGTTCCCAGTACATTCTAAGTGGCTGCTGACTTTGTGAGGTCTCTAAAAGTGGGTTTTAGGAGCCCAACACAAAATACATGAGCCCCAATGCCTTCCTTCATACAAAACTGACACCCACTTTCCTTAAAAAATCGTGGCTCAAAATGGCATTTTTGGGCTGAGATAAGCACTTTGGTGACATTTTCCTGTAACTTGTTCCCAGTACATTCTAAGTGGCTGCTGACTTTGTGAGGTCTCTAAAAGTGGGTTTTAGGAGCCCAACACAAAATACATGAGCCCTAATGCCTTCTTTCAGACAAAACTGACTTCCACTTTCTTAAAAAAATCTTGGGTCAAAATAGCATTATTAGACTGAGATAAGCACTTTGGTGACATTTTCCTGTAACTTGTTCCCAGTACATTCTAAGTGGCTGCTGACTTTGTGAGGTCTCTAAAAGTGGGTTTTAGGAGCCCAACACAAAATACATGAGCCCCAATGCCTTCCTTCATACAAAACTGACACCCACTTTCCTTAAAAAATCGTGGCTCAAAATGGCATTTTTGGGCTGAGATAAGCACTTTGGTGACATTTTCCTGTAACTTGTTCCCAGTACATTCTAAGTGGCTGCTGACTTTGTGAGGTCTCTAAAAGTGGGTTTTAGGAGCCCAACACAAAATACATGAGCCCTAATGCCTTCTTTCAGACAAAACTGACTTCCACTTTCTTAAAAAAATCTTGGGTCAAAATAGCATTATTAGACTGAGATAAGCACTTTGGTGACATTTTCCTGTAACTTGTTCCCAGTACATTCTAAGTGGCTGCTGACTTTGTGAGGTCTCTAAAAGTGGGTTTTAGGAGCCCAACATAAAATACATGAGCCCCAATGCCTTCCTTCATACAAAACTGACACCCACTTTCCTTAAAAAATCGTGGCTCAAAATGGCATTTTTGGGCTGAGATAAGCACTTTGGTGACATTTTCCTGTAACTTGTTCCCAGTACATTCTAAGTGGCTGCTGACTTTGTGAGGTCTCTAAAAGTGGGTTTTAGGAGCCCAACACAAAATACATGAGCCCTAATGCCTTCTTTCAGACAAAACTGACTTCCACTTTCTTAAAAAAATCTTGGGTCAAAATAGCATTATTAGACTGAGATAAGCACTTTGGTGACATTTTCCTGTAACTTGTTCCCAGTACATTCTAAGTGGCTGCTGACTTTGTGAGGTCTCTAAAAGTGGGTTTTAGGAGCCCAACATAAAATACATGAGCCCCAATGCCTTCCTTCATACAAAACTGACACCCACTTTCCTTAAAAAATCGTGGCTCAAAATGGCATTTTTGGGCTGAGATAAGCACTTTGGTGACATTTTCCTGTAACTTGTTCCCAGTACATTCTAAGTGGCTGCTGACTTTGTGAGGTCTCTAAAAGTGGGTTTTAGGAGCCCAACACAAAATACATGAGCCCTAATGCCTTCTTTCAGACAAAACTGACTTCCACTTTCTTAAAAAAATCTTGGGTCAAAATAGCATTATTAGACTGAGATAAGCACTTTGGTGACATTTTCCTGTAACTTGTTCCCAGTACATTCTAAGTGGCTGCTGACTTTGTGAGGTCTCTAAAAGTGGGTTTTAGGAGCCCAACACAAAATACATGAGCCCCAATGCCTTCCTTCATACAAAACTGACACCCACTTTCCTTAAAAAATCGTGGCTCAAAATGGCATTTTTGGGCTGAGATAAGCACTTTGGTGACATTTTCCTGTAACTTGTTCCCAGTACATTCTAAGTGGCTGCTGACTTTGTGAGGTCTCTAAAAGTGGGTTTTAGGAGCCCAACACAAAATACATGAGCCCTAATGCCTTCTTTCAGACAAAACTGACTTCCACTTTCTTAAAAAAATCTTGGGTCAAAATAGCATTATTAGACTGAGATAAGCACTTTGGTGACATTTTCCTGTAACTTGTTCCCAGTACATTCTAAGTGGCTGCTGACTTTGTGAGGTCTCTAAAAGTGGGTTTTAGGAGCCCAACACAAAATACATGAGCCCCAATGCCTTCCTTCATACAAAACTGACACCCACTTTCCTTAAAAAATCGTGGCTCAAAATGGCATTTTTGGGCTGAGATAAGCACTTTGGTGACATTTTCCTGTAACTTGTTCCCAGTACATTCTAAGTGGCTGCTGACTTTGTGAGGTCTCTAAAAGTGGGTTTTAGGAGCCCAACACAAAATACATGAGCCCTAATGCCTTCTTTCAGACAAAACTGACTTCCACTTTCTTAAAAAAATCTTGGGTCAAAATAGCATTATTAGACTGAGATAAGCACTTTGGTGACATTTTCCTGTAACTTGTTCCCAGTACATTCTAAGTGGCTGCTGACTTTGTGAGGTCTCTAAAAGTGGGTTTTAGGAGCCCAACACAAAATACATGAGCCCCAATGCCTTCCTTCATACAAAACTGACACCCACTTTCCTTAAAAAATCGTGGCTCAAAATGGCATTTTTGGGCTGAGATAAGCACTTTGGTGACATTTTCCTGTAACTTGTTCCCAGTACATTCTAAGTGGCTGCTGACTTTGTGAGGTCTCTAAAAGTGGGTTTTAGGAGCCCAACACAAAATACATGAGCCCTAATGCCTTCTTTCAGACAAAACTGACTTCCACTTTCTTAAAAAAATCTTGGGTCAAAATAGCATTATTAGACTGAGATAAGCACTTTGGTGACATTTTCCTGTAACTTGTTCCCAGTACATTCTAAGTGGCTGCTGACTTTGTGAGGTCTCTAAAAGTGGGTTTTAGGAGCCCAACACAAAATACATGAGCCCCAATGCCTTCCTTCATACAAAACTGACACCCACTTTCCTTAAAAAATTGTGGCTCAAAATGGCATTTTTGGGCTGAGATAAGCACTTTGGTGACATTTTCCTGTAACTTGTTCCCAGTACATTCTAAGTGGCTGCTGACTTTGTGAGGTCTCTAAAAGTGGGTTTTAGGAGCCCAACACAAAATACATGAGCCCTAATGCCTTCTTTCAGACAAAACTGACTTCCACTTTCTTAAAAAAATCTTGGGTCAAAATAGCATTATTAGACTGAGATAAGCACTTTGGTGACATTTTCCTGTAACTTGTTCCCAGTACATTCTAAGTGGCTGCTGACTTTGTGAGGTCTCTAAAAGTGGGTTTTAGGAGCCCAACACAAAATACATGAGCCCCAATGCCTTCCTTCATACAAAACTGACACCCACTTTCCTTAAAAAATCGTGGCTCAAAATGGCATTTTTGGGCTGAGATAAGCACTTTGGTGACATTTTCCTGTAACTTGTTCCCAGTACATTCTAAGTGGCTGCTGACTTTGTGAGGTCTCTAAAAGTGGGTTTTAGGAGCCCAACACAAAATACATGAGCCCTAATGCCTTCTTTCAGACAAAACTGACTTCCACTTTCTTAAAAAAATCTTGGGTCAAAATAGCATTATTAGACTGAGATAAGCACTTTGGTGACATTTTCCTGTAACTTGTTCCCAGTACATTCTAAGTGGCTGCTGACTTTGTGAGGTCTCTAAAAGTGGGTTTTAGGAGCCCAACACAAAATACATGAGCCCCAATGCCTTCCTTCATACAAAACTGACACCCACTTTCCTTAAAAAATCGTGGCTCAAAATGGCATTTTTGGGCTGAGATAAGCACTTTGGTGACATTTTCCTGTAACTTGTTCCCAGTACATTCTAAGTGGCTGCTGACTTTGTGAGGTCTCTAAAAGTGGGTTTTAGGAGCCCAACACAAAATACATGAGCCCCAATGCCTTCCTTCATACAAAACTGACACCCACTTTCCTTAAAAAATCGTGGCTCAAAATGGCATTTTTGGGCTGAGATAAGCACTTTGGTGACATTTTCCTGTAACTTGTTCCCAGTACATTCTAAGTGGCTGCTGACTTTGTGAGGTCTCTAAAAGTGGGTTTTAGGAGCCCAACACAAAATACATGAGCCCTAATGCCTTCTTTCAGACAAAACTGACTTCCACTTTCTTAAAAAAATCTTGGGTCAAAATAGCATTATTAGACTGAGATAAGCACTTTGGTGACATTTTCCTGTAACTTGTTCCCAGTACATTCTAAGTGGCTGCTGACTTTGTGAGGTCTCTAAAAGTGGGTTTTAGGAGCCCAACACAAAATACATGAGCCCCAATGCCTTCCTTCATACAAAACTGACACCCACTTTCCTTAAAAAATCGTGGCTCAAAATGGCATTTTTGGGCTGAGATAAGCACTTTGGTGACATTTTCCTGTAACTTGTTCCCAGTACATTCTAAGTGGCTGCTGACTTTGTGAGGTCTCTAAAAGTGGGTTTTAGGAGCCCAACACAAAATACATGAGCCCTAATGCCTTCTTTCAGACAAAACTGACTTCCACTTTCTTAAAAAAATCTTGGGTCAAAATAGCATTATTAGACTGAGATAAGCACTTTGGTGACATTTTCCTGTAACTTGTTCCCAGTACATTCTAAGTGGCTGCTGACTTTGTGAGGTCTCTAAAAGTGGGTTTTAGGAGCCCAACACAAAATACATGAGCCCCAATGCCTTCCTTCATACAAAACTGACACCCACTTTCCTTAAAAAATTGTGGCTCAAAATGGCATTTTTGGGCTGAGATAAGCACTTTGGTGACATTTTCCTGTAACTTGTTCCCAGTACATTCTAAGTGGCTGCTGACTTTGTGAGGTCTCTAAAAGTGGGTTTTAGGAGCCCAACACAAAATACATGAGCCCCAATGCCTTCCTTCATACAAAACTGACACCCACTTTCCTTAAAAAATCGTGGCTCAAAATGGCATTTTTGGGCTGAGATAAGCACTTTGGTGACATTTTCCTGTAACTTGTTCCCAGTACATTCTAAGTGGCTGCTGACTTTGTGAGGTCTCTAAAAGTGGGTTTTAGGAGCCCAACACAAAATACATGAGCCCTAATGCCTTCTTTCAGACAAAACTGACTTCCACTTTCTTAAAAAAATCTTGGGTCAAAATAGCATTATTAGACTGAGATAAGCACTTTGGTGACATTTTCCTGTAACTTGTTCCCAGTACATTCTAAGTGGCTGCTGACTTTGTGAGGTCTCTAAAAGTGGGTTTTAGGAGCCCAACACAAAATACATGAGCCCTAATGCCTTCTTTCAGACAAAACTGACTTCCACTTTCTTAAAAAAATCTTGGGTCAAAATAGCATTATTAGACTGAGATAAGCACTTTGGTGACATTTTCCTGTAACTTGTTCCCAGTACATTCTAAGTGGCTGCTGACTTTGTGAGGTCTCTAAAAGTGGGTTTTAGGAGCCCAACACAAAATACATGAGCCCCAATGCCTTCCTTCATACAAAACTGACACCCACTTTCCTTAAAAAATCGTGGCTCAAAATGGCATTTTTGGGCTGAGATAAGCACTTTGGTGACATTTTCCTGTAACTTGTTCCCAGTACATTCTAAGTGGCTGCTGACTTTGTGAGGTCTCTAAAAGTGGGTTTTAGGAGCCCAACACAAAATACATGAGCCCTAATGCCTTCTTTCAGACAAAACTGACTTCCACTTTCTTAAAAAAATCTTGGGTCAAAATAGCATTATTAGACTGAGATAAGCACTTTGGTGACATTTTCCTGTAACTTGTTCCCAGTACATTCTAAGTGGCTGCTGACTTTGTGAGGTCTCTAAAAGTGGGTTTTAGGAGCCCAACACAAAATACATGAGCCCCAATGCCTTCCTTCATACAAAACTGACACCCACTTTCCTTAAAAAATCGTGGCTCAAAATGGCATTTTTGGGCTGAGATAAGCACTTTGGTGACATTTTCCTGTAACTTGTTCCCAGTACATTCTAAGTGGCTGCTGACTTTGTGAGGTCTCTAAAAGTGGGTTTTAGGAGCCCAACACAAAATACATGAGCCCTAATGCCTTCTTTCAGACAAAACTGACTTCCACTTTCTTAAAAAAATCTTGGGTCAAAATAGCATTATTAGACTGAGATAAGCACTTTGGTGACATTTTCCTGTAACTTGTTCCCAGTACATTCTAAGTGGCTGCTGACTTTGTGAGGTCTCTAAAAGTGGGTTTTAGGAGCCCAACACAAAATACATGAGCCCCAATGCCTTCCTTCATACAAAACTGACACCCACTTTCCTTAAAAAATCGTGGCTCAAAATGGCATTTTTGGGCTGAGATAAGCACTTTGGTGACATTTTCCTGTAACTTGTTCCCAGTACATTCTAAGTGGCTGCTGACTTTGTGAGGTCTCTAAAAGTGGGTTTTAGGAGCCCAACACAAAATACATGAGCCCCAATGCCTTCCTTCATACAAAACTGACACCCACTTTCCTTAAAAAATCGTGGCTCAAAATGGCATTTTTGGGCTGAGATAAGCACTTTGGTGACATTTTCCTGTAACTTGTTCCCAGTACATTCTAAGTGGCTGCTGACTTTGTGAGGTCTCTAAAAGTGGGTTTTAGGAGCCCAACACAAAATACATGAGCCCTAATGCCTTCTTTCAGACAAAACTGACTTCCACTTTCTTAAAAAAATCTTGGGTCAAAATAGCATTATTAGACTGAGATAAGCACTTTGGTGACATTTTCCTGTAACTTGTTCCCAGTACATTCTAAGTGGCTGCTGACTTTGTGAGGTCTCTAAAAGTGGGTTTTAGGAGCCCAACACAAAATACATGAGCCCCAATGCCTTCCTTCATACAAAACTGACACCCACTTTCCTTAAAAAATCGTGGCTCAAAATGGCATTTTTGGGCTGAGATAAGCACTTTGGTGACATTTTCCTGTAACTTGTTCCCAGTACATTCTAAGTGGCTGCTGACTTTGTGAGGTCTCTAAAAGTGGGTTTTAGGAGCCCAACACAAAATACATGAGCCCTAATGCCTTCCTTCAGACAGAACTGACACCCACTTTCTTTAAAAAATCGTGGTTCAAAATAGCATTTTTGGGCTGAGATAAGCACTTTGGTGACATTTTCCTGTAACTTGTTCCCAGTACATTTTAAGTGGCTGCTGACTTTGTGAGGTCTGTAAAATTGGGTTTTAGGAGCCCAACACAAAATACATGAGCCCTAATGCCTTCTTTCAGACAAAACTGACTTCCACTTTCTTAAAAAAATCTTGGGTCAAAATAGCATTATTAGACTGAGATAAGCACTTTGGTGACATTTTCCTGTAACTTGTTCCCAGTACATTCTAAGTGGCTGCTGACTTTGTGAGGTCTCTAAAAGTGGGTTTTAGGAGCCCAACACAAAATACATGAGCCCCAATGCCTTCCTTCATACAAAACTGACACCCACTTTCCTTAAAAAATCGTGGCTCAAAATGGCATTTTTGGGCTGAGATAAGCACTTTGGTGACATTTTCCTGTAACTTGTTCCCAGTACATTCTAAGTGGCTGCTGACTTTGTGAGGTCTCTAAAAGTGGGTTTTAGGAGCCCAACACAAAATACATGAGCCCTAATGCCTTCTTTCAGACAAAACTGACTTCCACTTTCTTAAAAAAATCTTGGGTCAAAATAGCATTATTAGACTGAGATAAGCACTTTGGTGACATTTTCCTGTAACTTGTTCCCAGTACATTCTAAGTGGCTGCTGACTTTGTGAGGTCTCTAAAAGTGGGTTTTAGGAGCCCAACACAAAATACATGAGCCCCAATGCCTTCCTTCATACAAAACTGACACCCACTTTCCTTAAAAAATCGTGGCTCAAAATGGCATTTTTGGGCTGAGATAAGCACTTTGGTGACATTTTCCTGTAACTTGTTCCCAGTACATTCTAAGTGGCTGCTGACTTTGTGAGGTCTCTAAAAGTGGGTTTTAGGAGCCCAACACAAAATACATGAGCCCTAATGCCTTCTTTCAGACAAAACTGACTTCCACTTTCTTAAAAAAATCTTGGGTCAAAATAGCATTATTAGACTGAGATAAGCACTTTGGTGACATTTTCCTGTAACTTGTTCCCAGTACATTCTAAGTGGCTGCTGACTTTGTGAGGTCTCTAAAAGTGGGTTTTAGGAGCCCAACACAAAATACATGAGCCCCAATGCCTTCCTTCATACAAAACTGACACCCACTTTCCTTAAAAAATCGTGGCTCAAAATGGCATTTTTGGGCTGAGATAAGCACTTTGGTGACATTTTCCTGTAACTTGTTCCCAGTACATTCTAAGTGGCTGCTGACTTTGTGAGGTCTCTAAAAGTGGGTTTTAGGAGCCCAACACAAAATACATGAGCCCCAATGCCTTCCTTCATACAAAACTGACACCCACTTTCCTTAAAAAATCGTGGCTCAAAATGGCATTTTTGGGCTGAGATAAGCACTTTGGTGACATTTTCCTGTAACTTGTTCCCAGTACATTCTAAGTGGCTGCTGACTTTGTGAGGTCTCTAAAAGTGGGTTTTAGGAGCCCAACACAAAATACATGAGCCCTAATGCCTTCTTTCAGACAAAACTGACTTCCACTTTCTTAAAAAAATCTTGGGTCAAAATAGCATTATTAGACTGAGATAAGCACTTTGGTGACATTTTCCTGTAACTTGTTCCCAGTACATTCTAAGTGGCTGCTGACTTTGTGAGGTCTCTAAAAGTGGGTTTTAGGAGCCCAACATAAAATACATGAGCCCCAATGCCTTCCTTCATACAAAACTGACACCCACTTTCCTTAAAAAATCGTGGCTCAAAATGGCATTTTTGGGCTGAGATAAGCACTTTGGTGACATTTTCCTGTAACTTGTTCCCAGTACATTCTAAGTGGCTGCTGACTTTGTGAGGTCTCTAAAAGTGGGTTTTAGGAGCCCAACACAAAATACATGAGCCCTAATGCCTTCTTTCAGACAAAACTGACTTCCACTTTCTTAAAAAAATCTTGGGTCAAAATAGCATTATTAGACTGAGATAAGCACTTTGGTGACATTTTCCTGTAACTTGTTCCCAGTACATTCTAAGTGGCTGCTGACTTTGTGAGGTCTCTAAAAGTGGGTTTTAGGAGCCCAACACAAAATACATGAGCCCCAATGCCTTCCTTCATACAAAACTGACACCCACTTTCCTTAAAAAATCGTGGCTCAAAATGGCATTTTTGGGCTGAGATAAGCACTTTGGTGACATTTTCCTGTAACTTGTTCCCAGTACATTCTAAGTGGCTGCTGACTTTGTGAGGTCTCTAAAAGTGGGTTTTAGGAGCCCAACACAAAATACATGAGCCCTAATGCCTTCTTTCAGACAAAACTGACTTCCACTTTCTTAAAAAAATCTTGGGTCAAAATAGCATTATTAGACTGAGATAAGCACTTTGGTGACATTTTCCTGTAACTTGTTCCCAGTACATTCTAAGTGGCTGCTGACTTTGTGAGGTCTCTAAAAGTGGGTTTTAGGAGCCCAACACAAAATACATGAGCCCCAATGCCTTCCTTCATACAAAACTGACACCCACTTTCCTTAAAAAATCGTGGCTCAAAATGGCATTTTTGGGCTGAGATAAGCACTTTGGTGACATTTTCCTGTAACTTGTTCCCAGTACATTCTAAGTGGCTGCTGACTTTGTGAGGTCTCTAAAAGTGGGTTTTAGGAGCCCAACACAAAATACATGAGCCCTAATGCCTTCTTTCAGACAAAACTGACTTCCACTTTCTTAAAAAAATCTTGGGTCAAAATAGCATTATTAGACTGAGATAAGCACTTTGGTGACATTTTCCTGTAACTTGTTCCCAGTACATTCTAAGTGGCTGCTGACTTTGTGAGGTCTCTAAAAGTGGGTTTTAGGAGCCCAACACAAAATACATGAGCCCCAATGCCTTCCTTCATACAAAACTGACACCCACTTTCCTTAAAAAATCGTGGCTCAAAATGGCATTTTTGGGCTGAGATAAGCACTTTGGTGACATTTTCCTGTAACTTGTTCCCAGTACATTCTAAGTGGCTGCTGACTTTGTGAGGTCTCTAAAAGTGGGTTTTAGGAGCCCAACACAAAATACATGAGCCCTAATGCCTTCTTTCAGACAAAACTGACTTCCACTTTCTTAAAAAAATCTTGGGTCAAAATAGCATTATTAGACTGAGATAAGCACTTTGGTGACATTTTCCTGTAACTTGTTCCCAGTACATTCTAAGTGGCTGCTGACTTTGTGAGGTCTCTAAAAGTGGGTTTTAGGAGCCCAACACAAAATACATGAGCCCCAATGCCTTCCTTCATACAAAACTGACACCCACTTTCCTTAAAAAATCGTGGCTCAAAATGGCATTTTTGGGCTGAGATAAGCACTTTGGTGACATTTTCCTGTAACTTGTTCCCAGTACATTCTAAGTGGCTGCTGACTTTGTGAGGTCTCTAAAAGTGGGTTTTAGGAGCCCAACACAAAATACATGAGCCCTAATGCCTTCTTTCAGACAAAACTGACTTCCACTTTCTTAAAAAAATCTTGGGTCAAAATAGCATTATTAGACTGAGATAAGCACTTTGGTGACATTTTCCTGTAACTTGTTCCCAGTACATTCTAAGTGGCTGCTGACTTTGTGAGGTCTCTAAAAGTGGGTTTTAGGAGCCCAACACAAAATACATGAGCCCCAATGCCTTCCTTCATACAAAACTGACACCCACTTTCCTTAAAAAATCGTGGCTCAAAATGGCATTTTTGGGCTGAGATAAGCACTTTGGTGACATTTTCCTGTAACTTGTTCCCAGTACATTCTAAGTGGCTGCTGACTTTGTGAGGTCTCTAAAAGTGGGTTTTAGGAGCCCAACACAAAATACATGAGCCCCAATGCCTTCCTTCATACAAAACTGACACCCACTTTCCTTAAAAAATCGTGGCTCAAAATGGCATTTTTGGGCTGAGATAAGCACTTTGGTGACATTTTCCTGTAACTTGTTCCCAGTACATTCTAAGTGGCTGCTGACTTTGTGAGGTCTCTAAAAGTGGGTTTTAGGAGCCCAACACAAAATACATGAGCCCTAATGCCTTCTTTCAGACAAAACTGACTTCCACTTTCTTAAAAAAATCTTGGGTCAAAATAGCATTATTAGACTGAGATAAGCACTTTGGTGACATTTTCCTGTAACTTGTTCCCAGTACATTCTAAGTGGCTGCTGACTTTGTGAGGTCTCTAAAAGTGGGTTTTAGGAGCCCAACACAAAATACATGAGCCCTAATGCCTTCTTTCAGACAAAACTGACTTCCACTTTCTTAAAAAAATCTTGGGTCAAAATAGCATTATTAGACTGAGATAAGCACTTTGGTGACATTTTCCTGTAACTTGTTCCCAGTACATTCTAAGTGGCTGCTGACTTTGTGAGGTCTCTAAAAGTGGGTTTTAGGAGCCCAACACAAAATACATGAGCCCCAATGCCTTCCTTCATACAAAACTGACACCCACTTTCCTTAAAAAATCGTGGCTCAAAATGGCATTTTTGGGCTGAGATAAGCACTTTGGTGACATTTTCCTGTAACTTGTTCCCAGTACATTCTAAGTGGCTGCTGACTTTGTGAGGTCTCTAAAAGTGGGTTTTAGGAGCCCAACACAAAATACATGAGCCCTAATGCCTTCCTTCAGACAGAACTGACACCCACTTTCTTTAAAAAATCGTGGTTCAAAATAGCATTTTTGGGCTGAGATAAGCACTTTGGTGACATTTTCCTGTAACTTGTTCCCAGTACATTTTAAGTGGCTGCTGACTTTGTGAGGTCTGTAAAATTGGGTTTTAGGAGCCCAACACAAAATACATGAGCCCTAATGCCTTCTTTCAGACAAAACTGACTTCCACTTTCTTAAAAAAATCTTGGGTCAAAATAGCATTATTAGACTGAGATAAGCACTTTGGTGACATTTTCCTGTAACTTGTTCCCAGTACATTCTAAGTGGCTGCTGACTTTGTGAGGTCTCTAAAAGTGGGTTTTAGGAGCCCAACACAAAATACATGAGCCCCAATGCCTTCCTTCATACAAAACTGACACCCACTTTCCTTAAAAAATCGTGGCTCAAAATGGCATTTTTGGGCTGAGATAAGCACTTTGGTGACATTTTCCTGTAACTTGTTCCCAGTACATTCTAAGTGGCTGCTGACTTTGTGAGGTCTCTAAAAGTGGGTTTTAGGAGCCCAACACAAAATACATGAGCCCTAATGCCTTCCTTCAGACAGAACTGACACCCACTTTCTTTAAAAAATCGTGGTTCAAAATAGCATTTTTGGGCTGAGATAAGCACTTTGGTGACATTTTCCTGTAACTTGTTCCCAGTACATTTTAAGTGGCTGCTGACTTTGTGAGGTCTGTAAAATTGGGTTTTAGGAGCCCAACACAAAATACATGAGCCCTAATGCCTTCTTTCAGACAAAACTGACTTCCACTTTCTTAAAAAAATCTTGGGTCAAAATAGCATTATTAGACTGAGATAAGCACTTTGGTGACATTTTCCTGTAACTTGTTCCCAGTACATTCTAAGTGGCTGCTGACTTTGTGAGGTCTCTAAAAGTGGGTTTTAGGAGCCCAACACAAAATACATGAGCCCCAATGCCTTCCTTCATACAAAACTGACACCCACTTTCCTTAAAAAATCGTGGCTCAAAATGGCATTTTTGGGCTGAGATAAGCACTTTGGTGACATTTTCCTGTAACTTGTTCCCAGTACATTCTAAGTGGCTGCTGACTTTGTGAGGTCTCTAAAAGTGGGTTTTAGGAGCCCAACACAAAATACATGAGCCCTAATGCCTTCTTTCAGACAAAACTGACTTCCACTTTCTTAAAAAAATCTTGGGTCAAAATAGCATTATTAGACTGAGATAAGCACTTTGGTGACATTTTCCTGTAACTTGTTCCCAGTACATTCTAAGTGGCTGCTGACTTTGTGAGGTCTCTAAAAGTGGGTTTTAGGAGCCCAACACAAAATACATGAGCCCCAATGCCTTCCTTCATACAAAACTGACACCCACTTTCCTTAAAAAATCGTGGCTCAAAATGGCATTTTTGGGCTGAGATAAGCACTTTGGTGACATTTTCCTGTAACTTGTTCCCAGTACATTCTAAGTGGCTGCTGACTTTGTGAGGTCTCTAAAAGTGGGTTTTAGGAGCCCAACACAAAATACATGAGCCCCAATGCCTTCCTTCATACAAAACTGACACCCACTTTCCTTAAAAAATCGTGGCTCAAAATGGCATTTTTGGGCTGAGATAAGCACTTTGGTGACATTTTCCTGTAACTTGTTCCCAGTACATTCTAAGTGGCTGCTGACTTTGTGAGGTCTCTAAAAGTGGGTTTTAGGAGCCCAACACAAAATACATGAGCCCTAATGCCTTCTTTCAGACAAAACTGACTTCCACTTTCTTAAAAAAATCTTGGGTCAAAATAGCATTATTAGACTGAGATAAGCACTTTGGTGACATTTTCCTGTAACTTGTTCCCAGTACATTCTAAGTGGCTGCTGACTTTGTGAGGTCTCTAAAAGTGGGTTTTAGGAGCCCAACACAAAATACATGAGCCCCAATGCCTTCCTTCATACAAAACTGACACCCACTTTCCTTAAAAAATCGTGGCTCAAAATGGCATTTTTGGGCTGAGATAAGCACTTTGGTGACATTTTCCTGTAACTTGTTCCCAGTACATTCTAAGTGGCTGCTGACTTTGTGAGGTCTCTAAAAGTGGGTTTTAGGAGCCCAACACAAAATACATGAGCCCTAATGCCTTCTTTCAGACAAAACTGACTTCCACTTTCTTAAAAAAATCTTGGGTCAAAATAGCATTATTAGACTGAGATAAGCACTTTGGTGACATTTTCCTGTAACTTGTTCCCAGTACATTCTAAGTGGCTGCTGACTTTGTGAGGTCTCTAAAAGTGGGTTTTAGGAGCCCAACACAAAATACATGAGCCCCAATGCCTTCCTTCATACAAAACTGACACCCACTTTCCTTAAAAAATCGTGGCTCAAAATGGCATTTTTGGGCTGAGATAAGCACTTTGGTGACATTTTCCTGTAACTTGTTCCCAGTACATTCTAAGTGGCTGCTGACTTTGTGAGGTCTCTAAAAGTGGGTTTTAGGAGCCCAACACAAAATACATGAGCCCCAATGCCTTCCTTCATACAAAACTGACACCCACTTTCCTTAAAAAATCGTGGCTCAAAATGGCATTTTTGGGCTGAGATAAGCACTTTGGTGACATTTTCCTGTAACTTGTTCCCAGTACATTCTAAGTGGCTGCTGACTTTGTGAGGTCTCTAAAAGTGGGTTTTAGGAGCCCAACACAAAATACATGAGCCCTAATGCCTTCTTTCAGACAAAACTGACTTCCACTTTCTTAAAAAAATCTTGGGTCAAAATAGCATTATTAGACTGAGATAAGCACTTTGGTGACATTTTCCTGTAACTTGTTCCCAGTACATTCTAAGTGGCTGCTGACTTTGTGAGGTCTCTAAAAGTGGGTTTTAGGAGCCCAACACAAAATACATGAGCCCCAATGCCTTCCTTCATACAAAACTGACACCCACTTTCCTTAAAAAATCGTGGCTCAAAATGGCATTTTTGGGCTGAGATAAGCACTTTGGTGACATTTTCCTGTAACTTGTTCCCAGTACATTCTAAGTGGCTGCTGACTTTGTGAGGTCTCTAAAAGTGGGTTTTAGGAGCCCAACACAAAATACATGAGCCCTAATGCCTTCCTTCAGACAGAACTGACACCCACTTTCTTTAAAAAATCGTGGTTCAAAATAGCATTTTTGGGCTGAGATAAGCACTTTGGTGACATTTTCCTGTAACTTGTTCCCAGTACATTTTAAGTGGCTGCTGACTTTGTGAGGTCTGTAAAATTGGGTTTTAGGAGCCCAACACAAAATACATGAGCCCTAATGCCTTCTTTCAGACAAAACTGACTTCCACTTTCTTAAAAAAATCTTGGGTCAAAATAGCATTATTAGACTGAGATAAGCACTTTGGTGACATTTTCCTGTAACTTGTTCCCAGTACATTCTAAGTGGCTGCTGACTTTGTGAGGTCTCTAAAAGTGGGTTTTAGGAGCCCAACACAAAATACATGAGCCCCAATGCCTTCCTTCATACAAAACTGACACCCACTTTCCTTAAAAAATCGTGGCTCAAAATGGCATTTTTGGGCTGAGATAAGCACTTTGGTGACATTTTCCTGTAACTTGTTCCCAGTACATTCTAAGTGGCTGCTGACTTTGTGAGGTCTCTAAAAGTGGGTTTTAGGAGCCCAACACAAAATACATGAGCCCTAATGCCTTCCTTCAGACAGAACTGACACCCACTTTCTTTAAAAAATCGTGGTTCAAAATAGCATTTTTGGGCTGAGATAAGCACTTTGGTGACATTTTCCTGTAACTTGTTCCCAGTACATTTTAAGTGGCTGCTGACTTTGTGAGGTCTGTAAAATTGGGTTTTAGGAGCCCAACACAAAATACATGAGCCCTAATGCCTTCTTTCAGACAAAACTGACTTCCACTTTCTTAAAAAAATCTTGGGTCAAAATAGCATTATTAGACTGAGATAAGCACTTTGGTGACATTTTCCTGTAACTTGTTCCCAGTACATTCTAAGTGGCTGCTGACTTTGTGAGGTCTCTAAAAGTGGGTTTTAGGAGCCCAACACAAAATACATGAGCCCCAATGCCTTCCTTCATACAAAACTGACACCCACTTTCCTTAAAAAATCGTGGCTCAAAATGGCATTTTTGGGCTGAGATAAGCACTTTGGTGACATTTTCCTGTAACTTGTTCCCAGTACATTCTAAGTGGCTGCTGACTTTGTGAGGTCTCTAAAAGTGGGTTTTAGGAGCCCAACACAAAATACATGAGCCCTAATGCCTTCCTTCAGACAGAACTGACACCCACTTTCTTTAAAAAATCGTGGTTCAAAATAGCATTTTTGGGCTGAGATAAGCACTTTGGTGACATTTTCCTGTAACTTGTTCCCAGTACATTCTAAGTGGCTGCTGACTTTGTGAGGTCTCTAAAAGTGGGTTTTAGGAGCCCAACACAAAATACATGAGCCCCAATGCCTTCCTTCATACAAAACTGACACCCACTTTCCTTAAAAAATCGTGGCTCAAAATGGCATTTTTGGGCTGAGATAAGCACTTTGGTGACATTTTCCTGTAACTTGTTCCCAGTACATTCTAAGTGGCTGCTGACTTTGTGAGGTCTCTAAAAGTGGGTTTTAGGAGCCCAACACAAAATACATGAGCCCTAATGCCTTCTTTCAGACAAAACTGACTTCCACTTTCTTAAAAAAATCTTGGGTCAAAATAGCATTATTAGACTGAGATAAGCACTTTGGTGACATTTTCCTGTAACTTGTTCCCAGTACATTCTAAGTGGCTGCTGACTTTGTGAGGTCTCTAAAAGTGGGTTTTAGGAGCCCAACACAAAATACATGAGCCCTAATGCCTTCTTTCAGACAAAACTGACTTCCACTTTCTTAAAAAAATCTTGGGTCAAAATAGCATTATTAGACTGAGATAAGCACTTTGGTGACATTTTCCTGTAACTTGTTCCCAGTACATTCTAAGTGGCTGCTGACTTTGTGAGGTCTCTAAAAGTGGGTTTTAGGAGCCCAACACAAAATACATGAGCCCCAATGCCTTCCTTCATACAAAACTGACACCCACTTTCCTTAAAAAATCGTGGCTCAAAATGGCATTTTTGGGCTGAGATAAGCACTTTGGTGACATTTTCCTGTAACTTGTTCCCAGTACATTCTAAGTGGCTGCTGACTTTGTGAGGTCTCTAAAAGTGGGTTTTAGGAGCCCAACACAAAATACATGAGCCCTAATGCCTTCCTTCAGACAGAACTGACACCCACTTTCTTTAAAAAATCGTGGTTCAAAATAGCATTTTTGGGCTGAGATAAGCACTTTGGTGACATTTTCCTGTAACTTGTTCCCAGTACATTTTAAGTGGCTGCTGACTTTGTGAGGTCTGTAAAATTGGGTTTTAGGAGCCCAACACAAAATACATGAGCCCTAATGCCTTCTTTCAGACAAAACTGACTTCCACTTTCTTAAAAAAATCTTGGGTCAAAATAGCATTATTAGACTGAGATAAGCACTTTGGTGACATTTTCCTGTAACTTGTTCCCAGTACATTCTAAGTGGCTGCTGACTTTGTGAGGTCTCTAAAAGTGGGTTTTAGGAGCCCAACACAAAATACATGAGCCCCAATGCCTTCCTTCATACAAAACTGACACCCACTTTCCTTAAAAAATCGTGGCTCAAAATGGCATTTTTGGGCTGAGATAAGCACTTTGGTGACATTTTCCTGTAACTTGTTCCCAGTACATTCTAAGTGGCTGCTGACTTTGTGAGGTCTCTAAAAGTGGGTTTTAGGAGCCCAACACAAAATACATGAGCCCTAATGCCTTCTTTCAGACAAAACTGACTTCCACTTTCTTAAAAAAATCTTGGGTCAAAATAGCATTATTAGACTGAGATAAGCACTTTGGTGACATTTTCCTGTAACTTGTTCCCAGTACATTCTAAGTGGCTGCTGACTTTGTGAGGTCTCTAAAAGTGGGTTTTAGGAGCCCAACACAAAATACATGAGCCCCAATGCCTTCCTTCATACAAAACTGACACCCACTTTCCTTAAAAAATCGTGGCTCAAAATGGCATTTTTGGGCTGAGATAAGCACTTTGGTGACATTTTCCTGTAACTTGTTCCCAGTACATTCTAAGTGGCTGCTGACTTTGTGAGGTCTCTAAAAGTGGGTTTTAGGAGCCCAACACAAAATACATGAGCCCTAATGCCTTCTTTCAGACAAAACTGACTTCCACTTTCTTAAAAAAATCTTGGGTCAAAATAGCATTATTAGACTGAGATAAGCACTTTGGTGACATTTTCCTGTAACTTGTTCCCAGTACATTCTAAGTGGCTGCTGACTTTGTGAGGTCTCTAAAAGTGGGTTTTAGGAGCCCAACACAAAATACATGAGCCCCAATGCCTTCCTTCATACAAAACTGACACCCACTTTCCTTAAAAAATCGTGGCTCAAAATGGCATTTTTGGGCTGAGATAAGCACTTTGGTGACATTTTCCTGTAACTTGTTCCCAGTACATTCTAAGTGGCTGCTGACTTTGTGAGGTCTCTAAAAGTGGGTTTTAGGAGCCCAACACAAAATACATGAGCCCTAATGCCTTCTTTCAGACAAAACTGACTTCCACTTTCTTAAAAAAATCTTGGGTCAAAATAGCATTATTAGACTGAGATAAGCACTTTGGTGACATTTTCCTGTAACTTGTTCCCAGTACATTCTAAGTGGCTGCTGACTTTGTGAGGTCTCTAAAAGTGGGTTTTAGGAGCCCAACACAAAATACATGAGCCCCAATGCCTTCCTTCATACAAAACTGACACCCACTTTCCTTAAAAAATCGTGGCTCAAAATGGCATTTTTGGGCTGAGATAAGCACTTTGGTGACATTTTCCTGTAACTTGTTCCCAGTACATTCTAAGTGGCTGCTGACTTTGTGAGGTCTCTAAAAGTGGGTTTTAGGAGCCCAACACAAAATACATGAGCCCCAATGCCTTCCTTCATACAAAACTGACACCCACTTTCCTTAAAAAATCGTGGCTCAAAATGGCATTTTTGGGCTGAGATAAGCACTTTGGTGACATTTTCCTGTAACTTGTTCCCAGTACATTCTAAGTGGCTGCTGACTTTGTGAGGTCTCTAAAAGTGGGTTTTAGGAGCCCAACACAAAATACATGAGCCCTAATGCCTTCTTTCAGACAAAACTGACTTCCACTTTCTCAAAAAAATCTTGGGTCAAAATAGCATTATTAGACTGAGATAAGCACTTTGGTGACATTTTCCTGTAACTTGTTCCCAGTACATTCTAAGTGGCTGCTGACTTTGTGAGGTCTCTAAAAGTGGGTTTTAGGAGCCCAACACAAAATACATGAGCCCCAATGCCTTCCTTCATACAAAACTGACACCCACTTTCCTTAAAAAATCGTGGCTCAAAATGGCATTTTTGGGCTGAGATAAGCACTTTGGTGACATTTTCCTGTAACTTGTTCCCAGTACATTCTAAGTGGCTGCTGACTTTGTGAGGTCTCTAAAAGTGGGTTTTAGGAGCCCAACACAAAATACATGAGCCCTAATGCCTTCCTTCAGACAGAACTGACACCCACTTTCTTTAAAAAATCGTGGTTCAAAATAGCATTTTTGGGCTGAGATAAGCACTTTGGTGACATTTTCCTGTAACTTGTTCCCAGTACATTTTAAGTGGCTGCTGACTTTGTGAGGTCTGTAAAATTGGGTTTTAGGAGCCCAACACAAAATACATGAGCCCTAATGCCTTCTTTCAGACAAAACTGACTTCCACTTTCTTAAAAAAATCTTGGGTCAAAATAGCATTATTAGACTGAGATAAGCACTTTGGTGACATTTTCCTGTAACTTGTTCCCAGTACATTCTAAGTGGCTGCTGACTTTGTGAGGTCTCTAAAAGTGGGTTTTAGGAGCCCAACACAAAATACATGAGCCCCAATGCCTTCCTTCATACAAAACTGACACCCACTTTCCTTAAAAAATCGTGGCTCAAAATGGCATTTTTGGGCTGAGATAAGCACTTTGGTGACATTTTCCTGTAACTTGTTCCCAGTACATTCTAAGTGGCTGCTGACTTTGTGAGGTCTCTAAAAGTGGGTTTTAGGAGCCCAACACAAAATACATGAGCCCTAATGCCTTCTTTCAGACAAAACTGACTTCCACTTTCTTAAAAAAATCTTGGGTCAAAATAGCATTATTAGACTGAGATAAGCACTTTGGTGACATTTTCCTGTAACTTGTTCCCAGTACATTCTAAGTGGCTGCTGACTTTGTGAGGTCTCTAAAAGTGGGTTTTAGGAGCCCAACACAAAATACATGAGCCCCAATGCCTTCCTTCATACAAAACTGACACCCACTTTCCTTAAAAAATCGTGGCTCAAGATGGCATTTTTGGGCTGAGATAAGCACTTTGGTGACATTTTCCTGTAACTTGTTCCCAGTACATTCTAAGTGGCTGCTGACTTTGTGAGGTCTCTAAAAGTGGGTTTTAGGAGCCCAACACAAAATACATGAGCCCTAATGCCTTCTTTCAGACAAAACTGACTTCCACTTTCTTAAAAAAATCTTGGGTCAAAATAGCATTATTAGACTGAGATAAGCACTTTGGTGACATTTTCCTGTAACTTGTTCCCAGTACATTCTAAGTGGCTGCTGACTTTGTGAGGTCTCTAAAAGTGGGTTTTAGGAGCCCAACACAAAATACATGAGCCCCAATGCCTTCCTTCATACAAAACTGACACCCACTTTCCTTAAAAAATCGTGGCTCAAAATGGCATTTTTGGGCTGAGATAAGCACTTTGGTGACATTTTCCTGTAACTTGTTCCCAGTACATTCTAAGTGGCTGCTGACTTTGTGAGGTCTCTAAAAGTGGGTTTTAGGAGCCCAACACAAAATACATGAGCCCCAATGCCTTCCTTCATACAAAACTGACACCCACTTTCCTTAAAAAATCGTGGCTCAAAATGGCATTTTTGGGCTGAGATAAGCACTTTGGTGACATTTTCCTGTAACTTGTTCCCAGTACATTCTAAGTGGCTGCTGACTTTGTGAGGTCTCTAAAAGTGGGTTTTAGGAGCCCAACACAAAATACATGAGCCCTAATGCCTTCTTTCAGACAAAACTGACTTCCACTTTCTTAAAAAAATCTTGGGTCAAAATAGCATTATTAGACTGAGATAAGCACTTTGGTGACATTTTCCTGTAACTTGTTCCCAGTACATTCTAAGTGGCTGCTGACTTTGTGAGGTCTCTAAAAGTGGGTTTTAGGAGCCCAACACAAAATACATGAGCCCTAATGCCTTCCTTCAGACAGAACTGACACCCACTTTCTTTAAAAAATCGTGGTTCAAAATAGCATTTTTGGGCTGAGATAAGCACTTTGGTGACATTTTCCTGTAACTTGTTCCCAGTACATTTTAAGTGGCTGCTGACTTTGTGAGGTCTGTAAAATTGGGTTTTAGGAGCCCAACACAAAATACATGAGCCCTAATGCCTTCTTTCAGACAAAACTGACTTCCACTTTCTTAAAAAAATCTTGGGTCAAAATAGCATTATTAGACTGAGATAAGCACTTTGGTGACATTTTCCTGTAACTTGTTCCCAGTACATTCTAAGTGGCTGCTGACTTTGTGAGGTCTCTAAAAGTGGGTTTTAGGAGCCCAACATAAAATACATGAGCCCCAATGCCTTCCTTCATACAAAACTGACACCCACTTTCCTTAAAAAATCGTGGCTCAAAATGGCATTTTTGGGCTGAGATAAGCACTTTGGTGACATTTTCCTGTAACTTGTTCCCAGTACATTCTAAGTGGCTGCTGACTTTGTGAGGTCTCTAAAAGTGGGTTTTAGGAGCCCAACACAAAATACATGAGCCCTAATGCCTTCTTTCAGACAAAACTGACTTCCACTTTCTTAAAAAAATCTTGGGTCAAAATAGCATTATTAGACTGAGATAAGCACTTTGGTGACATTTTCCTGTAACTTGTTCCCAGTACATTCTAAGTGGCTGCTGACTTTGTGAGGTCTCTAAAAGTGGGTTTTAGGAGCCCAACACAAAATACATGAGCCCCAATGCCTTCCTTCATACAAAACTGACACCCACTTTCCTTAAAAAATCGTGGCTCAAAATGGCATTTTTGGGCTGAGATAAGCACTTTGGTGACATTTTCCTGTAACTTGTTCCCAGTACATTCTAAGTGGCTGCTGACTTTGTGAGGTCTCTAAAAGTGGGTTTTAGGAGCCCAACACAAAATACATGAGCCCTAATGCCTTCTTTCAGACAAAACTGACTTCCACTTTCTTAAAAAAATCTTGGGTCAAAATAGCATTATTAGACTGAGATAAGCACTTTGGTGACATTTTCCTGTAACTTGTTCCCAGTACATTCTAAGTGGCTGCTGACTTTGTGAGGTCTCTAAAAGTGGGTTTTAGGAGCCCAACACAAAATACATGAGCCCCAATGCCTTCCTTCATACAAAACTGACACCCACTTTCCTTAAAAAATCGTGGCTCAAAATGGCATTTTTGGGCTGAGATAAGCACTTTGGTGACATTTTCCTGTAACTTGTTCCCAGTACATTCTAAGTGGCTGCTGACTTTGTGAGGTCTCTAAAAGTGGGTTTTAGGAGCCCAACACAAAATACATGAGCCCTAATGCCTTCTTTCAGACAAAACTGACTTCCACTTTCTTAAAAAAATCTTGGGTCAAAATAGCATTATTAGACTGAGATAAGCACTTTGGTGACATTTTCCTGTAACTTGTTCCCAGTACATTCTAAGTGGCTGCTGACTTTGTGAGGTCTCTAAAAGTGGGTTTTAGGAGCCCAACACAAAATACATGAGCCCCAATGCCTTCCTTCATACAAAACTGACACCCACTTTCCTTAAAAAATCGTGGCTCAAAATGGCATTTTTGGGCTGAGATAAGCACTTTGGTGACATTTTCCTGTAACTTGTTCCCAGTACATTCTAAGTGGCTGCTGACTTTGTGAGGTCTCTAAAAGTGGGTTTTAGGAGCCCAACACAAAATACATGAGCCCTAATGCCTTCTTTCAGACAAAACTGACTTCCACTTTCTTAAAAAAATCTTGGGTCAAAATAGCATTATTAGACTGAGATAAGCACTTTGGTGACATTTTCCTGTAACTTGTTCCCAGTACATTCTAAGTGGCTGCTGACTTTGTGAGGTCTCTAAAAGTGGGTTTTAGGAGCCCAACACAAAATACATGAGCCCCAATGCCTTCCTTCATACAAAACTGACACCCACTTTCCTTAAAAAATCGTGGCTCAAAATGGCATTTTTGGGCTGAGATAAGCACTTTGGTGACATTTTCCTGTAACTTGTTCCCAGTACATTCTAAGTGGCTGCTGACTTTGTGAGGTCTCTAAAAGTGGGTTTTAGGAGCCCAACACAAAATACATGAGCCCCAATGCCTTCCTTCATACAAAACTGACACCCACTTTCCTTAAAAAATCGTGGCTCAAAATGGCATTTTTGGGCTGAGATAAGCACTTTGGTGACATTTTCCTGTAACTTGTTCCCAGTACATTCTAAGTGGCTGCTGACTTTGTGAGGTCTCTAAAAGTGGGTTTTAGGAGCCCAACACAAAATACATGAGCCCTAATGCCTTCTTTCAGACAAAACTGACTTCCACTTTCTTAAAAAAATCTTGGGTCAAAATAGCATTATTAGACTGAGATAAGCACTTTGGTGACATTTTCCTGTAACTTGTTCCCAGTACATTCTAAGTGGCTGCTGACTTTGTGAGGTCTCTAAAAGTGGGTTTTAGGAGCCCAACACAAAATACATGAGCCCCAATGCCTTCCTTCATACAAAACTGACACCCACTTTCCTTAAAAAATCGTGGCTCAAAATGGCATTTTTGGGCTGAGATAAGCACTTTGGTGACATTTTCCTGTAACTTGTTCCCAGTACATTCTAAGTGGCTGCTGACTTTGTGAGGTCTCTAAAAGTGGGTTTTAGGAGCCCAACACAAAATACATGAGCCCTAATGCCTTCCTTCAGACAGAACTGACACCCACTTTCTTTAAAAAATCGTGGTTCAAAATAGCATTTTTGGGCTGAGATAAGCACTTTGGTGACATTTTCCTGTAACTTGTTCCCAGTACATTTTAAGTGGCTGCTGACTTTGTGAGGTCTGTAAAATTGGGTTTTAGGAGCCCAACACAAAATACATGAGCCCTAATGCCTTCTTTCAGACAAAACTGACTTCCACTTTCTTAAAAAAATCTTGGGTCAAAATAGCATTATTAGACTGAGATAAGCACTTTGGTGACATTTTCCTGTAACTTGTTCCCAGTACATTCTAAGTGGCTGCTGACTTTGTGAGGTCTCTAAAAGTGGGTTTTAGGAGCCCAACACAAAATACATGAGCCCCAATGCCTTCCTTCATACAAAACTGACACCCACTTTCCTTAAAAAATCGTGGCTCAAAATGGCATTTTTGGGCTGAGATAAGCACTTTGGTGACATTTTCCTGTAACTTGTTCCCAGTACATTCTAAGTGGCTGCTGACTTTGTGAGGTCTCTAAAAGTGGGTTTTAGGAGCCCAACACAAAATACATGAGCCCTAATGCCTTCTTTCAGACAAAACTGACTTCCACTTTCTTAAAAAAATCTTGGGTCAAAATAGCATTATTAGACTGAGATAAGCACTTTGGTGACATTTTCCTGTAACTTGTTCCCAGTACATTCTAAGTGGCTGCTGACTTTGTGAGGTCTCTAAAAGTGGGTTTTAGGAGCCCAACACAAAATACATGAGCCCCAATGCCTTCCTTCATACAAAACTGACACCCACTTTCCTTAAAAAATCGTGGCTCAAAATGGCATTTTTGGGCTGAGATAAGCACTTTGGTGACATTTTCCTGTAACTTGTTCCCAGTACATTCTAAGTGGCTGCTGACTTTGTGAGGTCTCTAAAAGTGGGTTTTAGGAGCCCAACACAAAATACATGAGCCCCAATGCCTTCCTTCATACAAAACTGACACCCACTTTCCTTAAAAAATCGTGGCTCAAAATGGCATTTTTGGGCTGAGATAAGCACTTTGGTGACATTTTCCTGTAACTTGTTCCCAGTACATTCTAAGTGGCTGCTGACTTTGTGAGGTCTCTAAAAGTGGGTTTTAGGAGCCCAACACAAAATACATGAGCCCTAATGCCTTCTTTCAGACAAAACTGACTTCCACTTTCTTAAAAAAATCTTGGGTCAAAATAGCATTATTAGACTGAGATAAGCACTTTGGTGACATTTTCCTGTAACTTGTTCCCAGTACATTCTAAGTGGCTGCTGACTTTGTGAGGTCTCTAAAAGTGGGTTTTAGGAGCCCAACACAAAATACATGAGCCCCAATGCCTTCCTTCATACAAAACTGACACCCACTTTCCTTAAAAAATCGTGGCTCAAAATGGCATTTTTGGGCTGAGATAAGCACTTTGGTGACATTTTCCTGTAACTTGTTCCCAGTACATTCTAAGTGGCTGCTGACTTTGTGAGGTCTCTAAAAGTGGGTTTTAGGAGCCCAACACAAAATACATGAGCCCTAATGCCTTCCTTCAGACAGAACTGACACCCACTTTCTTTAAAAAATCGTTGTTCAAAATAGCATTTTTGGGCTGAGATAAGCACTTTGGTGACATTTTCCTGTAACTTGTTCCCAGTACATTTTAAGTGGCTGCTGACTTTGTGAGGTCTGTAAAATTGGGTTTTAGGAGCCCAACACAAAATACATGAGCCCTAATGCCTTCTTTCAGACAAAACTGACTTCCACTTTCTTAAAAAAATCTTGGGTCAAAATAGCATTATTAGACTGAGATAAGCACTTTGGTGACATTTTCCTGTAACTTGTTCCCAGTACATTCTAAGTGGCTGCTGACTTTGTGAGGTCTCTAAAAGTGGGTTTTAGGAGCCCAACACAAAATACATGAGCCCCAATGCCTTCCTTCATACAAAACTGACACCCACTTTCCTTAAAAAATCGTGGCTCAAAATGGCATTTTTGGGCTGAGATAAGCACTTTGGTGACATTTTCCTGTAACTTGTTCCCAGTACATTCTAAGTGGCTGCTGACTTTGTGAGGTCTCTAAAAGTGGGTTTTAGGAGCCCAACACAAAATACATGAGCCCTAATGCCTTCCTTCAGACAGAACTGACACCCACTTTCTTTAAAAAATCGTTGTTCAAAATAGCATTTTTGGGCTGAGATAAGCACTTTGGTGACATTTTCCTGTAACTTGTTCCCAGTACATTTTAAGTGGCTGCTGACTTTGTGAGGTCTGTAAAATTGGGTTTTAGGAGCCCAACACAAAATACATGAGCCCTAATGCCTTCTTTCAGACAAAACTGACTTCCACTTTCTTAAAAAAATCTTGGGTCAAAATAGCATTATTAGACTGAGATAAGCACTTTGGTGACATTTTCCTGTAACTTGTTCCCAGTACATTCTAAGTGGCTGCTGACTTTGTGAGGTCTCTAAAAGTGGGTTTTAGGAGCCCAACACAAAATACATGAGCCCCAATGCCTTCCTTCATACAAAACTGACACCCACTTTCCTTAAAAAATCGTGGCTCAAAATGGCATTTTTGGGCTGAGATAAGCACTTTGGTGACATTTTCCTGTAACTTGTTCCCAGTACATTCTAAGTGGCTGCTGACTTTGTGAGGTCTCTAAAAGTGGGTTTTAGGAGCCCAACACAAAATACATGAGCCCCAATGCCTTCCTTCATACAAAACTGACACCCACTTTCCTTAAAAAATCGTGGCTCAAAATGGCATTTTTGGGCTGAGATAAGCACTTTGGTGACATTTTCCTGTAACTTGTTCCCAGTACATTCTAAGTGGCTGCTGACTTTGTGAGGTCTCTAAAAGTGGGTTTTAGGAGCCCAACACAAAATACATGAGCCCTAATGCCTTCTTTCAGACAAAACTGACTTCCACTTTCTTAAAAAAATCTTGGGTCAAAATAGCATTATTAGACTGAGATAAGCACTTTGGTGACATTTTCCTGTAACTTGTTCCCAGTACATTCTAAGTGGCTGCTGACTTTGTGAGGTCTCTAAAAGTGGGTTTTAGGAGCCCAACACAAAATACATGAGCCCCAATGCCTTCCTTCATACAAAACTGACACCCACTTTCCTTAAAAAATCGTGGCTCAAAATGGCATTTTTGGGCTGAGATAAGCACTTTGGTGACATTTTCCTGTAACTTGTTCCCAGTACATTCTAAGTGGCTGCTGACTTTGTGAGGTCTCTAAAAGTGGGTTTTAGGAGCCCAACACAAAATACATGAGCCCTAATGCCTTCCTTCAGACAGAACTGACACCCACTTTCTTTAAAAAATCGTGGTTCAAAATAGCATTTTTGGGCTGAGATAAGCACTTTGGTGACATTTTCCTGTAACTTGTTCCCAGTACATTTTAAGTGGCTGCTGACTTTGTGAGGTCTGTAAAATTGGGTTTTAGGAGCCCAACACAAAATACATGAGCCCTAATGCCTTCTTTCAGACAAAACTGACTTCCACTTTCTTAAAAAAATCTTGGGTCAAAATAGCATTATTAGACTGAGATAAGCACTTTGGTGACATTTTCCTGTAACTTGTTCCCAGTACATTCTAAGTGGCTGCTGACTTTGTGAGGTCTCTAAAAGTGGGTTTTAGGAGCCCAACACAAAATACATGAGCCCCAATGCCTTCCTTCAGACAAAACTGACTTCCACTTTCTTAAAAAAATCTTGGGTCAAAATAGCATTATTAGACTGAGATAAGCACTTTGGTGACATTTTCCTGTAACTTGTTCCCAGTACATTCTAAGTGGCTGCTGACTTTGTGAGGTCTCTAAAAGTGGGTTTTAGGAGCCCAACACAAAATACATGAGCCCTAATGCCTTCTTTCAGACAAAACTGACTTCCACTTTCTTAAAAAAATCTTGGGTCAAAATAGCATTATTAGACTGAGATAAGCACTTTGGTGACATTTTCCTGTAACTTGTTCCCAGTACATTCTAAGTGGCTGCTGACTTTGTGAGGTCTCTAAAAGTGGGTTTTAGGAGCCCAACACAAAATACATGAGCCCCAATGCCTTCCTTCATACAAAACTGACACCCACTTTCCTTAAAAAATCGTGGCTCAAAATGGCATTTTTGGGCTGAGATAAGCACTTTGGTGACATTTTCCTGTAACTTGTTCCCAGTACATTCTAAGTGGCTGCTGACTTTGTGAGGTCTCTAAAAGTGGGTTTTAGGAGCCCAACACAAAATACATGAGCCCTAATGCCTTCTTTCAGACAAAACTGACTTCCACTTTCTTAAAAAAATCTTGGGTCAAAATAGCATTATTAGACTGAGATAAGCACTTTGGTGACATTTTCCTGTAACTTGTTCCCAGTACATTCTAAGTGGCTGCTGACTTTGTGAGGTCTCTAAAAGTGGGTTTTAGGAGCCCAACACAAAATACATGAGCCCCAATGCCTTCCTTCATACAAAACTGACACCCACTTTCCTTAAAAAATCGTGGCTCAAAATGGCATTTTTGGGCTGAGATAAGCACTTTGGTGACATTTTCCTGTAACTTGTTCCCAGTACATTCTAAGTGGCTGCTGACTTTGTGAGGTCTCTAAAAGTGGGTTTTAGGAGCCCAACACAAAATACATGAGCCCTAATGCCTTCTTTCAGACAAAACTGACTTCCACTTTCTTAAAAAAATCTTGGGTCAAAATAGCATTATTAGACTGAGATAAGCACTTTGGTGACATTTTCCTGTAACTTGTTCCCAGTACATTCTAAGTGGCTGCTGACTTTGTGAGGTCTCTAAAAGTGGGTTTTAGGAGCCCAACACAAAATACATGAGCCCCAATGCCTTCCTTCATACAAAACTGACACCCACTTTCCTTAAAAAATCGTGGCTCAAAATGGCATTTTTGGGCTGAGATAAGCACTTTGGTGACATTTTCCTGTAACTTGTTCCCAGTACATTCTAAGTGGCTGCTGACTTTGTGAGGTCTCTAAAAGTGGGTTTTAGGAGCCCAACACAAAATACATGAGCCCCAATGCCTTCCTTCATACAAAACTGACACCCACTTTCCTTAAAAAATCGTGGCTCAAAATGGCATTTTTGGGCTGAGATAAGCACTTTGGTGACATTTTCCTGTAACTTGTTCCCAGTACATTCTAAGTGGCTGCTGACTTTGTGAGGTCTCTAAAAGTGGGTTTTAGGAGCCCAACACAAAATACATGAGCCCTAATGCCTTCTTTCAGACAAAACTGACTTCCACTTTCTTAAAAAAATCTTGGGTCAAAATAGCATTATTAGACTGAGATAAGCACTTTGGTGACATTTTCCTGTAACTTGTTCCCAGTACATTCTAAGTGGCTGCTGACTTTGTGAGGTCTCTAAAAGTGGGTTTTAGGAGCCCAACACAAAATACATGAGCCCCAATGCCTTCCTTCATACAAAACTGACACCCACTTTCCTTAAAAAATCGTGGCTCAAAATGGCATTTTTGGGCTGAGATAAGCACTTTGGTGACATTTTCCTGTAACTTGTTCCCAGTACATTCTAAGTGGCTGCTGACTTTGTGAGGTCTCTAAAAGTGGGTTTTAGGAGCCCAACACAAAATACATGAGCCCTAATGCCTTCCTTCAGACAGAACTGACACCCACTTTCTTTAAAAAATCGTTGTTCAAAATAGCATTTTTGGGCTGAGATAAGCACTTTGGTGACATTTTCCTGTAACTTGTTCCCAGTACATTTTAAGTGGCTGCTGACTTTGTGAGGTCTGTAAAATTGGGTTTTAGGAGCCCAACACAAAATACATGAGCCCTAATGCCTTCTTTCAGACAAAACTGACTTCCACTTTCTTAAAAAAATCTTGGGTCAAAATAGCATTATTAGACTGAGATAAGCACTTTGGTGACATTTTCCTGTAACTTGTTCCCAGTACATTCTAAGTGGCTGCTGACTTTGTGAGGTCTCTAAAAGTGGGTTTTAGGAGCCCAACACAAAATACATGAGCCCCAATGCCTTCCTTCATACAAAACTGACACCCACTTTCCTTAAAAAATCGTGGCTCAAAATGGCATTTTTGGGCTGAGATAAGCACTTTGGTGACATTTTCCTGTAACTTGTTCCCAGTACATTCTAAGTGGCTGCTGACTTTGTGAGGTCTCTAAAAGTGGGTTTTAGGAGCCCAACACAAAATACATGAGCCCCAATGCCTTCCTTCATACAAAACTGACACCCACTTTCCTTAAAAAATCGTGGCTCAAAATGGCATTTTTGGGCTGAGATAAGCACTTTGGTGACATTTTCCTGTAACTTGTTCCCAGTACATTCTAAGTGGCTGCTGACTTTGTGAGGTCTCTAAAAGTGGGTTTTAGGAGCCCAACACAAAATACATGAGCCCTAATGCCTTCTTTCAGACAAAACTGACTTCCACTTTCTTAAAAAAATCTTGGGTCAAAATAGCATTATTAGACTGAGATAAGCACTTTGGTGACATTTTCCTGTAACTTGTTCCCAGTACATTCTAAGTGGCTGCTGACTTTGTGAGGTCTCTAAAAGTGGGTTTTAGGAGCCCAACACAAAATACATGAGCCCCAATGCCTTCCTTCATACAAAACTGACACCCACTTTCCTTAAAAAATCGTGGCTCAAAATGGCATTTTTGGGCTGAGATAAGCACTTTGGTGACATTTTCCTGTAACTTGTTCCCAGTACATTCTAAGTGGCTGCTGACTTTGTGAGGTCTCTAAAAGTGGGTTTTAGGAGCCCAACACAAAATACATGAGCCCTAATGCCTTCCTTCAGACAGAACTGACACCCACTTTCTTTAAAAAATCGTGGTTCAAAATAGCATTTTTGGGCTGAGATAAGCACTTTGGTGACATTTTCCTGTAACTTGTTCCCAGTACATTTTAAGTGGCTGCTGACTTTGTGAGGTCTGTAAAATTGGGTTTTAGGAGCCCAACACAAAATACATGAGCCCTAATGCCTTCTTTCAGACAAAACTGACTTCCACTTTCTTAAAAAAATCTTGGGTCAAAATAGCATTATTAGACTGAGATAAGCACTTTGGTGACATTTTCCTGTAACTTGTTCCCAGTACATTCTAAGTGGCTGCTGACTTTGTGAGGTCTCTAAAAGTGGGTTTTAGGAGCCCAACACAAAATACATGAGCCCCAATGCCTTCCTTCATACAAAACTGACACCCACTTTCCTTAAAAAATCGTGGCTCAAAATGGCATTTTTGGGCTGAGATAAGCACTTTGGTGACATTTTCCTGTAACTTGTTCCCAGTACATTCTAAGTGGCTGCTGACTTTGTGAGGTCTCTAAAAGTGGGTTTTAGGAGCCCAACACAAAATACATGAGCCCTAATGCCTTCTTTCAGACAAAACTGACTTCCACTTTCTTAAAAAAATCTTGGGTCAAAATAGCATTATTAGACTGAGATAAGCACTTTGGTGACATTTTCCTGTAACTTGTTCCCAGTACATTCTAAGTGGCTGCTGACTTTGTGAGGTCTCTAAAAGTGGGTTTTAGGAGCCCAACACAAAATACATGAGCCCCAATGCCTTCCTTCATACAAAACTGACACCCACTTTCCTTAAAAAATCGTGGCTCAAAATGGCATTTTTGGGCTGAGATAAGCACTTTGGTGACATTTTCCTGTAACTTGTTCCCAGTACATTCTAAGTGGCTGCTGACTTTGTGAGGTCTCTAAAAGTGGGTTTTAGGAGCCCAACACAAAATACATGAGCCCTAATGCCTTCTTTCAGACAAAACTGACTTCCACTTTCTTAAAAAAATCTTGGGTCAAAATAGCATTATTAGACTGAGATAAGCACTTTGGTGACATTTTCCTGTAACTTGTTCCCAGTACATTCTAAGTGGCTGCTGACTTTGTGAGGTCTCTAAAAGTGGGTTTTAGGAGCCCAACACAAAATACATGAGCCCCAATGCCTTCCTTCATACAAAACTGACACCCACTTTCCTTAAAAAATCGTGGCTCAAAATGGCATTTTTGGGCTGAGATAAGCACTTTGGTGACATTTTCCTGTAACTTGTTCCCAGTACATTCTAAGTGGCTGCTGACTTTGTGAGGTCTCTAAAAGTGGGTTTTAGGAGCCCAACACAAAATACATGAGCCCCAATGCCTTCCTTCATACAAAACTGACACCCACTTTCCTTAAAAAATCGTGGCTCAAAATGGCATTTTTGGGCTGAGATAAGCACTTTGGTGACATTTTCCTGTAACTTGTTCCCAGTACATTCTAAGTGGCTGCTGACTTTGTGAGGTCTCTAAAAGTGGGTTTTAGGAGCCCAACACAAAATACATGAGCCCTAATGCCTTCTTTCAGACAAAACTGACTTCCACTTTCTTAAAAAAATCTTGGGTCAAAATAGCATTATTAGACTGAGATAAGCACTTTGGTGACATTTTCCTGTAACTTGTTCCCAGTACATTCTAAGTGGCTGCTGACTTTGTGAGGTCTCTAAAAGTGGGTTTTAGGAGCCCAACACAAAATACATGAGCCCCAATGCCTTCCTTCATACAAAACTGACACCCACTTTCCTTAAAAAATCGTGGCTCAAAATGGCATTTTTGGGCTGAGATAAGCACTTTGGTGACATTTTCCTGTAACTTGTTCCCAGTACATTCTAAGTGGCTGCTGACTTTGTGAGGTCTCTAAAAGTGGGTTTTAGGAGCCCAACACAAAATACATGAGCCCCAATGCCTTCCTTCATACAAAACTGACACCCACTTTCCTTAAAAAATCGTGGCTCAAAATGGCATTTTTGGGCTGAGATAAGCACTTTGGTGACATTTTCCTGTAACTTGTTCCCAGTACATTCTAAGTGGCTGCTGACTTTGTGAGGTCTCTAAAAGTGGGTTTTAGGAGCCCAACACAAAATACATGAGCCCTAATGCCTTCTTTCAGACAAAACTGACTTCCACTTTCTTAAAAAAATCTTGGGTCAAAATAGCATTATTAGACTGAGATAAGCACTTTGGTGACATTTTCCTGTAACTTGTTCCCAGTACATTCTAAGTGGCTGCTGACTTTGTGAGGTCTCTAAAAGTGGGTTTTAGGAGCCCAACACAAAATACATGAGCCCCAATGCCTTCCTTCATACAAAACTGACACCCACTTTCCTTAAAAAATCGTGGCTCAAAATGGCATTTTTGGGCTGAGATAAGCACTTTGGTGACATTTTCCTGTAACTTGTTCCCAGTACATTCTAAGTGGCTGCTGACTTTGTGAGGTCTCTAAAAGTGGGTTTTAGGAGCCCAACACAAAATACATGAGCCCTAATGCCTTCTTTCAGACAAAACTGACTTCCACTTTCTTAAAAAAATCTTGGGTCAAAATAGCATTATTAGACTGAGATAAGCACTTTGGTGACATTTTCCTGTAACTTGTTCCCAGTACATTCTAAGTGGCTGCTGACTTTGTGAGGTCTCTAAAAGTGGGTTTTAGGAGCCCAACACAAAATACATGAGCCCCAATGCCTTCCTTCATACAAAACTGACACCCACTTTCCTTAAAAAATCGTGGCTCAAAATGGCATTTTTGGGCTGAGATAAGCACTTTGGTGACATTTTCCTGTAACTTGTTCCCAGTACATTCTAAGTGGCTGCTGACTTTGTGAGGTCTCTAAAAGTGGGTTTTAGGAGCCCAACACAAAATACATGAGCCCTAATGCCTTCCTTCAGACAGAACTGACACCCACTTTCTTTAAAAAATCGTGGTTCAAAATAGCATTTTTGGGCTGAGATAAGCACTTTGGTGACATTTTCCTGTAACTTGTTCCCAGTACATTCTAAGTGGCTGCTGACTTTGTGAGGTCTCTAAAAGTGGGTTTTAGGAGCCCAACACAAAATACATGAGCCCTAATGCCTTCTTTCAGACAAAACTGACTTCCACTTTCTTAAAAAAATCTTGGGTCAAAATAGCATTATTAGACTGAGATAAGCACTTTGGTGACATTTTCCTGTAACTTGTTCCCAGTACATTCTAAGTGGCTGCTGACTTTGTGAGGTCTCTAAAAGTGGGTTTTAGGAGCCCAACACAAAATACATGAGCCCCAATGCCTTCCTTCATACAAAACTGACACCCACTTTCCTTAAAAAATCGTGGCTCAAAATGGCATTTTTGGGCTGAGATAAGCACTTTGGTGACATTTTCCTGTAACTTGTTCCCAGTACATTCTAAGTGGCTGCTGACTTTGTGAGGTCTCTAAAAGTGGGTTTTAGGAGCCCAACACAAAATACATGAGCCCTAATGCCTTCTTTCAGACAAAACTGACTTCCACTTTCTTAAAAAAATCTTGGGTCAAAATAGCATTATTAGACTGAGATAAGCACTTTGGTGACATTTTCCTGTAACTTGTTCCCAGTACATTCTAAGTGGCTGCTGACTTTGTGAGGTCTCTAAAAGTGGGTTTTAGGAGCCCAACACAAAATACATGAGCCCCAATGCCTTCCTTCATACAAAACTGACACCCACTTTCCTTAAAAAATCGTGGCTCAAAATGGCATTTTTGGGCTGAGATAAGCACTTTGGTGACATTTTCCTGTAACTTGTTCCCAGTACATTCTAAGTGGCTGCTGACTTTGTGAGGTCTCTAAAAGTGGGTTTTAGGAGCCCAACACAAAATACATGAGCCCCAATGCCTTCCTTCATACAAAACTGACACCCACTTTCCTTAAAAAATCGTGGCTCAAAATGGCATTTTTGGGCTGAGATAAGCACTTTGGTGACATTTTCCTGTAACTTGTTCCCAGTACATTCTAAGTGGCTGCTGACTTTGTGAGGTCTCTAAAAGTGGGTTTTAGGAGCCCAACACAAAATACATGAGCCCTAATGCCTTCTTTCAGACAAAACTGACTTCCACTTTCTTAAAAAAATCTTGGGTCAAAATAGCATTATTAGACTGAGATAAGCACTTTGGTGACATTTTCCTGTAACTTGTTCCCAGTACATTCTAAGTGGCTGCTGACTTTGTGAGGTCTCTAAAAGTGGGTTTTAGGAGCCCAACACAAAATACATGAGCCCCAATGCCTTCCTTCATACAAAACTGACACCCACTTTCCTTAAAAAATCGTGGCTCAAAATGGCATTTTTGGGCTGAGATAAGCACTTTGGTGACATTTTCCTGTAACTTGTTCCCAGTACATTCTAAGTGGCTGCTGACTTTGTGAGGTCTCTAAAAGTGGGTTTTAGGAGCCCAACACAAAATACATGAGCCCTAATGCCTTCTTTCAGACAAAACTGACTTCCACTTTCTTAAAAAAATCTTGGGTCAAAATAGCATTATTAGACTGAGATAAGCACTTTGGTGACATTTTCCTGTAACTTGTTCCCAGTACATTCTAAGTGGCTGCTGACTTTGTGAGGTCTCTAAAAGTGGGTTTTAGGAGCCCAACACAAAATACATGAGCCCCAATGCCTTCCTTCATACAAAACTGACACCCACTTTCCTTAAAAAATCGTGGCTCAAAATGGCATTTTTGGGCTGAGATAAGCACTTTGGTGACATTTTCCTGTAACTTGTTCCCAGTACATTCTAAGTGGCTGCTGACTTTGTGAGGTCTCTAAAAGTGGGTTTTAGGAGCCCAACACAAAATACATGAGCCCCAATGCCTTCCTTCATACAAAACTGACACCCACTTTCCTTAAAAAATCGTGGCTCAAAATGGCATTTTTGGGCTGAGATAAGCACTTTGGTGACATTTTCCTGTAACTTGTTCCCAGTACATTCTAAGTGGCTGCTGACTTTGTGAGGTCTCTAAAAGTGGGTTTTAGGAGCCCAACACAAAATACATGAGCCCTAATGCCTTCTTTCAGACAAAACTGACTTCCACTTTCTTAAAAAAATCTTGGGTCAAAATAGCATTATTAGACTGAGATAAGCACTTTGGTGACATTTTCCTGTAACTTGTTCCCAGTACATTCTAAGTGGCTGCTGACTTTGTGAGGTCTCTAAAAGTGGGTTTTAGGAGCCCAACACAAAATACATGAGCCCCAATGCCTTCCTTCATACAAAACTGACACCCACTTTCCTTAAAAAATCGTGGCTCAAAATGGCATTTTTGGGCTGAGATAAGCACTTTGGTGACATTTTCCTGTAACTTGTTCCCAGTACATTCTAAGTGGCTGCTGACTTTGTGAGGTCTCTAAAAGTGGGTTTTAGGAGCCCAACACAAAATACATGAGCCCTAATGCCTTCCTTCAGACAGAACTGACACCCACTTTCTTTAAAAAATCGTGGTTCAAAATAGCATTTTTGGGCTGAGATAAGCACTTTGGTGACATTTTCCTGTAACTTGTTCCCAGTACATTCTAAGTGGCTGCTGACTTTGTGAGGTCTCTAAAAGTGGGTTTTAGGAGCCCAACACAAAATACATGAGCCCTAATGCCTTCTTTCAGACAAAACTGACTTCCACTTTCTTAAAAAAATCTTGGGTCAAAATAGCATTATTAGACTGAGATAAGCACTTTGGTGACATTTTCCTGTAACTTGTTCCCAGTACATTCTAAGTGGCTGCTGACTTTGTGAGGTCTCTAAAAGTGGGTTTTAGGAGCCCAACACAAAATACATGAGCCCCAATGCCTTCCTTCATACAAAACTGACACCCACTTTCCTTAAAAAATCGTGGCTCAAAATGGCATTTTTGGGCTGAGATAAGCACTTTGGTGACATTTTCCTGTAACTTGTTCCCAGTACATTCTAAGTGGCTGCTGACTTTGTGAGGTCTCTAAAAGTGGGTTTTAGGAGCCCAACACAAAATACATGAGCCCTAATGCCTTCTTTCAGACAAAACTGACTTCCACTTTCTTAAAAAAATCTTGGGTCAAAATAGCATTATTAGACTGAGATAAGCACTTTGGTGACATTTTCCTGTAACTTGTTCCCAGTACATTCTAAGTGGCTGCTGACTTTGTGAGGTCTCTAAAAGTGGGTTTTAGGAGCCCAACACAAAATACATGAGCCCCAATGCCTTCCTTCATACAAAACTGACACCCACTTTCCTTAAAAAATCGTGGCTCAAAATGGCATTTTTGGGCTGAGATAAGCACTTTGGTGACATTTTCCTGTAACTTGTTCCCAGTACATTCTAAGTGGCTGCTGACTTTGTGAGGTCTCTAAAAGTGGGTTTTAGGAGCCCAACACAAAATACATGAGCCCTAATGCCTTCTTTCAGACAAAACTGACTTCCACTTTCTTAAAAAAATCTTGGGTCAAAATAGCATTATTAGACTGAGATAAGCACTTTGGTGACATTTTCCTGTAACTTGTTCCCAGTACATTCTAAGTGGCTGCTGACTTTGTGAGGTCTCTAAAAGTGGGTTTTAGGAGCCCAACACAAAATACATGAGCCCCAACACTGCGCAAAAAACCCAAGAATCCCTAGATATCGTTGCCCGAATATTACCAGATATGATGCAAATATGATGATATCCAAATGGGATACTCTCCGAACAGTATTTGAAATATATTTCATGGTCGGAGCATATCAACTACGGATGTGGGACCACTTTTATTCTTGATAGAATATGGAGTGTATCATCCCAGATACTGTATATTACCACATGCCATATTCGGGAAATAATTCTAATCAGTGTCTAAAATATCTCATCAGAAATGGACAGCTGTCATATGTGGAGATGATTAGTTACTCATATCCAATGTCAAGATATGACCACTATCCATATTTGAAGTCCAAACACCAGTTGCAGCTTATGTCAGGATATTGCATTGATACGATCTGTAACCATATTTGAAGTCCAAACACCACTTTCATTTTATGTCAGGATATTGTATCGATACGACCTGTAACCATATTTGAAGTACGACCTGTAACCATATTTGAAGTACGACCTGTAACCATATTTGAAGTCCAAACACCACTTGCATTTTATGTCAGGATATTATATCGATATGACCTGTAACCATATTTGAAGTCCAAACACCACTTGCATTTTATGTCAGGATATTGTATCGATACGACCTGGAACCATATTTGAAGTCCTAACACCACTTGCATTTTATGTCAGGATATTGTATCGATACGACCTGTAACCATATTTGAAGTCCAAACATCACTTGCATATTATGTCAGGATATTGTATTGATACGACCTGTAACCATATTTGAAGTCCAAACACCACTTGCATATTATGTCAGGTTATTGTATTGATACGGCCTGTAACCATGGCCGATCTACTTTGAAGATAAATATTAAGCTAAAAATGACAACAAAAAATCACTTTCAAATGAGCAATATTTATTTTTTAACAGAGCTGGGGCCAAGACCTCCAAAACACACACACACCTCAAAACTCTTCTCCACACACACACCTCAAACTCTCTCTCTCTCCACACACGCACTTCCAAACTCCCTCTCCACAGAACTAGGAACAAGGTAGGAACGACGGGTCAAGATTGGGCAGAAGTCTCTGGAGAACTGAACTGACTTTTTAAACGGAACGGGGTGTGAGTGATGCTAAAAAAATATTAAAATAAACATCCACACACACACACACACACACACACACACACACTACCCTAAACTGTTCACAACTGTACTCCTAAAAACAGTATTAAAATAAAAACATCCACACACACCACCGTTAACTGTGCACAACTGTACTCCGAAGCTTTTGAAAGGGTGCATAAATGTTTCGTGTTCCAGTTCAGTTCCCCATAGCTTTGTTTGATTGGCTCAGCATCAGATTTGAACCAGAAACATAATGACACCTTCACGTGTTTCCAGTCCAAATCTGCCGCTAAGCCAATCAAACAAAGTAAACTGAACTGGAACCATTTATACTCCCTTCCAAAAGCTTAGGAGTCCAGTAGCCTATACACAAATCCACAGAGCGCTGCCCTGTAGGTGGCGCAGCCATTGCTGCGGTGTCAGACTCGGTGTCAGTCAGCTGCAGTCACTGACGTTACTCTTGAGTCTTTTACCTGCTTTTTACTAACTTTTACTAACTTTTACTAACACTAACTTTACAAAGATGTATAGTTATTTAGTAATTAAACCAAGCAGGTAAAGAGTAACGTCAACAGACGGACAGAACCGCAACAGCTGCTGACTGAGTCTGACACCGCAGCAATGGCGCGCTACCTACAGGGCAGCGCTCCGTGGATTAGTGTATAACTAAAAGGCTTTACACTCCAGTGTCGCCTTCTTCCTTCTCACTCTCCTGCAGATAGTGATGCTTGCCCTCTGCAGCAGGGGGGTTTGTCTGGTGAAGAGTTCGTAGTTTGTGCGAACACGGTTGGACTTCGGCTCCACACACTTCCTTCGGTTTTCATCCAGGGCAGTTTGACATGAAGCCATTATTTTGGACAGCCGTCCGGCGCGCCACTTTGGTGAAGTTATTTTAAAGGCAGTCTTGTCTTCATCACTCTCGACAAAGTTCGCGTCCGCACCACTGAGGTAGTCCAAGTCCTCTCTCTCTCCTCCCTTCTGCCCAATCTTGACCCGTTTCTTGAAAAGCTGTGTAACAGATGAGAAGAGGAGGTTAGACTTTTAAAGCGATCAACAAAACTAAATAAGTAAATACAGTATGAGGGTTATATTATGGCTAGCTCTAGTCCCGAGCATTAGAAAGTTCTCGCTAACCTCTGGACCAGGAACAGTGCATTTTCCATTGACTGTAAAATGAACAGGTGTACATTATGACAAGGGCTCCCAAGCTTTTCAGGCTGTGACCCCCCTTCATAATATTTGAACTGGGGACCCCCCACCCTGACAAGCACTTGGAATTTTAGGAGTTGAGGCATTACATTTAGTTGACACGGTTCCACAGATAAATGTTGTGAAAATAGCTGATCTACAAACTCACAACTTGAGGACGTCCTCAGAGTTACTACAGGGGGTCCGCCAAATCTTTGTTTGATATGATTATTTTTTTTTACATTAACCACTTGAACCCTAGCATCCCTTTTCTGAGGAGAACTTTAGCCAGAAAAAAGATCAGCAAAAGTTTATCTGAAACACAATTTTATACAATATAGAGGGGGTCCCTGCTTCAACTCTCTCTCAGCTTGGCCTGAAAACGTTGAAGACCCCTGCGTTAAACAGTATGTTGGTTTGTTTACTGTCGAATGAGAAAACAATGTTGCACTAAAGTAATTAAAAGGTCCCCGACCCCCAGTTTGGGAACCATTGAGAGTAGGATCACTACACTTGAGAAAACCTAAGTATGATTTTGATATTCACTGAAACAAGGCAGTTTTATGATGCTGAAAGCCTATTGTCTATGGTGGGAAGCCTTTTATAACCCCACCTTTTGTGTAAAATGCACTTTTTGGCCAGGAAATAAAACGTCCTGACAGAAAAGCTTTGATTCACTCAAGTGTGCCACCGATCTGGACTGGACAATAAAAAAATGCTATGACAGATCTGTAGAATAGGCTTAAAGGTAGGGTAAGTGATTTGCTTTGGTTAAAATAAGTGTTAAATAGCTCTATATTGTGATAGTACTCATTGCTATAGAGTGTTTGTTCAGTAACAGGAGTCTCCTTGTCTCTCCACCTCTTTATTAAACAGAAAATACATTTTCGTTTCAGTTCAATTTTATCCAACCAGGACAGAGAACTCAATCAGGATACAGATTAGGATACAGATTAAACAAGTGAAATGTGAAATGGAAGTGATGACACTAAGAAATGAGCAGACAAAATTGGAACTGGAACACTATACAAATTAAGCTAAAAAAATTGTACTTTCTCCTGATTGGCTGAGATTTTGACACCTACCGAAAAATGTATTTTCTGTTTATTAAAGAGCTGGAGAGACAGGGAGACATCTGTTACTGAAAAAACACTCTATAGCAATGATTACTATCAGAATATAGTATTTTAACCTTTTAACAAAATACTTTTAGTTTTAACCAAAAAATATCACTTACCCTACCTTTAAGATCAGAAACCCATGTTTTTGTTTTGGCGAGTAGTGAAACTAGTATATTGTTTATTTTTTACTACTAATATAGCTCTGGACCAGAGCTATATTATGGCAGCTACACAACCCAAGCTATAAACATTTGGACTGTATGACCCCTCTGCTTTGTCTCCTCCAGTGTATTTCTCAGTAATTACCACCTCACTGTTATATCCCTTACATAAAAAAGGTAATTGATAATTCACGTGATCAATAAAATGCAACAGTAATAGAGCAGGGCAATAACTCACCCGATCTTTCCTGCTGGTATGGGTCTTTATCCAGTTCCATCTTCTGAGCGGCTTTGATGTTCTCATAAGCCCTGTTGCAGGCTCCTAGTGAATGAAAATTACAACACAAATACCAAGTTATGAACTCTAAATGTATTATAGTAAGGCATCTCAAAAGGATAGTGATCACAGATAGTTTACATTTTGTCTGCTCAAAGAAATGAGCAGACAAAATGTAAACTGGCAAACAAAATGGGGGTACTCTCCTGATGAACATTTATTTTCTGTTTATTTGAGAGCAAGAAGAGACCCCTGTTATTTAGCAAACACTATAGAAATTACCATTTGAATAGAAAACTTACCTTTTTAACAAAAACAACAATATAACATTTTGCAATATTAGATGTGCCATCTGTTATCTTTAACAGTGTCAAATCAACACTAATCTACAATGTAGGTATTTAGCAGACGCTTTTTATCCAGAGCGACTTGCAGTAAGCAAGGTAACGCATACATAGAAAATACCTCACGATCACAGGTAAGCAGCAGGTCATCCAATTGTTAAAATTACAAGCAATTTAAGGACATAAGTCCCCAAATTAACGTGATATCAGACTTACTTCTGACTAGGCTGGTGGTCCACTGGGGCTCTGAGTCGTGAATAGCCTGCATCACAGCCTGGGTCACCACCTCATTGTGAGCAGTACGGAAGCTGTGGAAAATCACACTTTTAAGATACCCCTCATTAAGCATAATATAATTTTTTTCCTAAAATGTTTATCCCACGATTTTGTAACCCCATTTTTTACACCCAGTGCCAATTGTCTATGTAATCCTGGGCACTACCTTCCCTCTGCCAACCTAGGGAGGCCAGGGCCGAGCTCATGCCTCCTTCAATGCATGAGAGCCAACTGACCTTCTTATCACCTGACAGGGGAGAGTTTCCCTGGTTGGACGTAGCGCGTGGAAGGAACACGTTATTCCAACCAGTTCCTTTCCCCTCCATCAGGCGCCCCTGGCCAGGGGGAGGCAGTATAGTGACCAGGATTACTGCATGTTTTTGTGAGGGTATCTACCCTAGGAGACACGGGGAGAACATGCAAACTCCACACAGAGAGGCCCTTTCGCCAACCCCACCTAGGGTATGGGCACTGATATTTTCAGCATAACATGATACAAAAGTGTTATGTTATTTCACAAACAGAGGCATTTCAGAGGTGGGGGGGGGGGGGGGGGGGGGGGGGGGGTGGGAACATACCTGTCCTCCGGCTGGACCTGCCATCTCTCTCCGAGGCTTCTATAGATTTAACGGACGGTGGTCTGTAGGGACATTAATACAGTGGTGTCAGTCTAACTGTACTTTTCAGTTTTCAGATTTCACAATATTTGCCTATTTTTTACATAATATTTGGCCAATTTGGTATTAAAAGGTCTTAAATTCCTTAAATTGTAACTTTATAAATGTGCAGATACCCTGTATACACTGTATGTTGGTGTGTTTACTGTTGAGTGAGAAAACAATGTTGCACATTAAGCTAATCATTTTAGATCGGCTATCGAGGTATTAAAAGGTCTTAAAAGTCCTTAAATTGTAACTTTATAAATGTGCAGGTACCCTGTATACAAATTTACTGTATGTTGGTTTCTTTACTGTCGAGTGAGAAAACAATGTTGCACTAAGGTAATCATCTGGGGACCCTCCAAATCATTTGGGGACCCCCAGTTTGGGAACCATTGCAAGTATGATCACTACACTTGAGTAAACATAAGTATGATTTTGATATTCGCTTAAACAAAGGCAGTTTCATGATGCTGAAAGCCTATTGTCTATGGTGGGAAGCCTCTCAGACCCCCACATTTTGTGTAAAATCCACTTTTTGGGAAGGAAATAAAATATGTCCACCAGACAGAGAATCTTTGATTCACTCAAGTGTGTTTATTCAAGTCCTGCATCACCCTGTTAGCGTATTTCTCAGTAATGACCACCTCACTGTTAATTATCCCTTACATAAAAAGCCAATTGATAATACACGTGATCAATCAAATGCAACAGTAATAGAGCAGGGCAATAACTCACCCGATCTGTCCTGCTGGTAAGGGTCTTCGTCTTTTTTATGTCCTCCGGTCCCGTCCAGCTCCATCTTTTCACTGCCTCCTAGTGAATGAAAATTACAACACAAATACCATGTTATGAACTCTAAGTGTATTATATTAAGACATCACATACATGCAGAGAGACAGTGTAGTGCCTCAGTAAAGTAGGATCACAGGTAAGCCAGGTCATCAAATTGTTAAAATCACAACCAATTTAAGGTCATATTACTACTCAGATTAACAGCCTGATATAAAACTTACTTTGGAGTTGGTGGAGGCTCAACTTTGGTGTCTGAAATCCTCTATTGTCTGGATCACAGCAGTTGTAACCTCCTCCTTATGAAGCGTTCGGAAGCTGAAGACAGACACACACACACACACACACGCACACGCACACGCACACACACACACACACACACACACAAACAGATGCATTTAAAAACCAAGACCAGACCAAGGTCAGTGGACAGTGGTGTCCAAGGCAATTATGTGCTGTGGAAGGCAGATAATGTTAATTATAATTGGATGCTTGGTCAAACATATCACTAATAATTTAGAAACAAATATAGTCTGGGAAAGCCAGACGATCAGAGATCTCTGCCTACTGACATGTCTGTGGTCATCTAAATTCAAAATGGTCACCATTATGTTAAATATATGGACTCAAGGCAGACTGTCTCACGATTATAAACATTTTGATATTGACCATTTGAGTACATACTGTACAGCTACCTTCACCAGTGGAATGCAAGTATGGATTAAAATTGTAAATACTAGTAGCCCACCAATTTGGAATGAGTAAAATGATTTTTCTCAAAATCTGCTGCCTTTTAAAATTGACATGTTTTGGGGGGTCTTTTTTGGATTGAGATGGTCCAGGGGCTGGGTCTGGCCCCCAGGCCCATGTAAAGACTACGCAATAAAGAGTGTATGATGGTACCAATAAATGGACTCAATTACGCCCCATCATAGGTGTGCGCTGGTGTCACACAAAAATAGCTGATCTACAAGTGATGCAACACATTGTGAGCTTGTAGACCAGCCATTTTTAATACAGGCACCTTGTGCAACAAAGTATAAACCAGGCTTTATGGTTCATTTGTATCTCTGAGTTAAATTGTGTATCAACGCGTTAATCTTTGTATACAGTCAAATAAATTATTATGACATGACATCACAGAAATGTAACAGATGCCTGTTAAGTTGCACTGACAAGACTATTCATTCATATTCACACTTGTAAATATACTCATAGTACTGAGTATATTCACTGCTGATGGTTTAACACAGCCACAATTGGCACAGTGTACAGTAGGCCACAATAATTTAGATTACATTAGTAAAGGTCAATTGTAATGGTATTTGCCTTATTTTCTCACTGTTTGCATTTGCCCAGATTATTACTATCTCTATTAATTACCTGTCTCTGCACCAAAAGGTAGACACAAACAAGAAATAGCATAAGAGATTGGATGACAGCTCATTTTGGTTAAAGGTAGGGTAAGTGATATTTTTGGGTTAAAACAAACAATTTGTAAGGTTAAAGTACTATATTGTGATAGTAATCATTGGTACTGTATAGCAGGGGTCTTCAACAGGGGGTCCTCAGAGTTACTACAGGGGGGCCAACACATGTTTGTGTGATAGGAACTTTTTTTTTTAACCTGTTGAAACCTAGAATTCCTTTTCTGAGGGGAACATTAGCCAAAAATAGCAGATCTACAAGCTTGTAGATCGGCATTTCGGTTTGGTTAACAGTTACTGAACAAAATCTCTATAGCAATGATTACTGTCACACAATATAGAGCTACTTAACACTGTTACTGAACAAACACTATAGCTACTATCACAATATAGAGCTATTTAACACTGTTACTGAACAAACACTCTATAGCAATGAGTACTATCACAATATAGAGCTATTTAACACTGTTACTGAACAAACACTCTATAGCAATGATTACTATCACAATATAGAGCTACTTAACACTGTTACTGAACAAACACTATAGCTACTATCACAATATAGAGCTATTTAACACTGTTACTGAACAAACACTCTATAGCAATGAGTACTATCACAATATAGAGCTATTTAACACTTATTTTAACCAAAGAAAATCACTTCCCCTATGCCTTTAATTAAGTAAAAATACACAGTAGATTATCAAAGTGGGGTCCAGGGAGGGACCACCAGAGGTTTCTGAGGGGGTTCCCTAGCTATATTAGTTAATATAGCATGAAAAAAACAGTTTAACCACCCTATTACATCAGCTATTTGAAAATAGCAGATCTACAAGCTCAGGTTGCAAATATTTTCAGAAGGGGGTCTGCAGCCAAATAGCCTCTATTTTGGATTTGGGGGTCCTTGACATGAAGGACCACTGCATTTTCATGAGAAAATATAAAAGCTGTGCATTACCTGTAATATTATCTCACTGCTCCAACCTCTGTGACTGTGCATGCCAAAAGTCTCCAAAAGTCTCCACAAATATATCAGCAGCTTGTAGAAACTTACTTTCTTGTCCAACAGTCTTTTAGTGCCTTTATTTCAGTTCGTTTTAACCTAAATCACTTCAGCTATCACAGAGCCTGCATCCTGCATGAGAGTCACTGACTGCGCGCACTCAGAGTTCATTCAAGGTTCACTGCTGCTCCAATGAGTCAAGAGCCAATAGCTGCCTGCAACGTCATGGCACTTTAGCACACAGCCAATCGCATTTCGTTTTTTCAAACTGAAATTTGGCGGGCATGCACCCACAAAGCAACAGACGTCTGCAATGCATTGTGGGACTTGTAGTTAATTTTGGAAGTGCTTTCCATTGACACGCTGTATGTGTCGTTTTTTTCAGAAACTACAACATGGCGTCTACATTCATTCACTGTTGATATGCAATATATTCAGTTAGTTTTGGCATTAAAATGTGTTTAAATCAGATTTCATTACAGCTGATCATTTGCTTATATAACCTGTCAATGAATATATGATGTCTGTTGTATGATGTCGTTTTTTTTAACTTATTTCAAGCATGATTATTTGTGTTAGGCATTGATGAATACAGTAAATTATGTTTAATATCTGGTTGCCATATATTGTTCCAATTTTTTAAGTATTTTACCCATATTTGCATATTTATTTAAAAGGATTTATTTATTTTTTTTCTGTGCCACTTTTCCCCAAAACAAGTGTATGTTGGGCTGATATATACACTGTAACAAGTTCTGTCACATCTATAATGTGAATTGTAGTTTTTTCATTACATTAATATATTCCGCATGTGTGTGCGTGTGCGTGCGTGCGTTTATCATTAAATGGGTGATAATTGCCCCCATTTCCATAGTCCCCCATAGATGTTTAACAATGACCATACCTGACAGCTGAGGTCAAGACCTTTGCATAGTTTAATCATGGAGTCTGGGTTCAAGACCCGAGGTCATTATTTCAAAGCAGTATGCTGCTAGTGCTGTATACTTTGTGCAACAAAATAACACCTTGTACAAGCGGCATGCACCTATTTTGTATGTTTGAAAAGCATCATACTGTGTACTCAACCACTGTATGTGTTTTGTTTACACACACTGTCTGTCTGTCTGTCTGTCTGTCTGTCTGTCTGTCTGTCTGTCTGTCTGTCTGTCTGTCTGTCTGTCTGTCTGTCTGTCTGTCTCGCCATTGCAGTCCCGAGTTTAGGCCTGCATTGGGGATTGTGTTCCATTACTCCCCCCACTAGAGGAATATAGGCCTATCCCTACTTGTCCTCTCAGTTTCTATCATTTCAGAATAGATACACTAGCCCTCCTATTTAGGATACAAAGCTAGTGTCCTCATGGAACTTATCAAGGAACTTTGATGTTCTTGCTAGAGGCCTTGATCACTTAGCATGGTCCTTACCAAGAGAGGGCCATAGACTCACTGATTATACACTGGTCTCGTTCACGTCCAAGATGATTAACTGAATGCTTACACTTACCTAATACCTACCATTAAATTCAAGAGAAACGCTGATAGAGTCCAATGTATGCCTTGATCAACATTCAGACTTCCCTAAATATAATGACAGCTTGCTGTCCCATAGCCAATTCAACTGCATACTTTCTGGGGGTCTTTAGTCTTTACCCAGAGATGTTCTGTTTTTATCCAGTTACCAGCAAAGCAGAATCATTTGCAATGCATACAGAAATAAGGACATGTACAAGCTTGCTGCCTCTGTGTTGTTTATGAAAGGTAAAAACAACAGATCTGCATGCTTAGCTTCCCTGGTAAGGATCCTTGGGCTCTGTGAGCCCCATCCCATTTTGACCCTACCTGTGAGACAGACTGTATCCACTTAAAGCTCTTGAGCTCGACCCATTGCATAACTTATACATCAGTTAAATATTTTACATAATATGAACCCAAGATAATTGTGACACACAAAGATATGCCATAGATGTAATCAGTACAGTACTAGTCCATACCCGGGGATGTGAGCACTGAAAGTATTTGCAGACTTTGGGTTATGCACTGCGTACACAGTATGCTTAGATCAACTAGGAGAGGAGGTTTCTCATTTGATCATGGCTGTGTGTAACAACTTGTCATTTACCTGACATTGAGTAGTCTTTACCATAACCTGACATTTCCAGACCAAAGGTCATATTTGGAACGCATATATGACACAAATAAGATGTAGCTGGAATCCTAGTATAATATACTATGTCCTCTGTAGGATACTGGGTCTATATTTGACTAGATATCATATGGCACATATCAACAAAACTCATTTGCATCAGCATTGGTCCGTATTCTGTAGAGAATCCAAGGAAATATACATTGTTATAAGTTAAGGATTCTGGACCTTTTCACTTAGTGATATGCTATGGATACTGTCAGTATTCTACACAAATTAATACGAATATCTTAATATTTTTGTATCAAAACATAATATGACAAGAATAACATATGTGTCATATGAAAAGGTTTTATATACCTCCCAAAGTCATATATTGAGTCAATATTTTATCAAATGTGGAGCCTACCGACAAAACTTCAAATATGTTCCAGAAATTATCCATATTCTCAAGATAATCAAGAAAATAGAAATCACCAGATTAAGATGTAACTGGTATTATTGGTATTTTGACATAATATATGTCCTCATGATGTATGTTGGGTTCACATTTGACCAGATACTCAGGATAAGTATCGGAAATGGTCCGTATTCTACAGAAAATCTAATGATATTTCTGGATAAATATTTTGGGATTTCACCTGGTAAAAATTACCAGATTCTGTCCATTTTCATGACCTATCAATATCAGGTAAAACTCTCACCCAAAACAGGCCCAATGGCAACATCTTTGGTATTATGTTATGACAAAGGGTGATGATATATGCTACAGATATTGCCATTATTCTACTCAAAATAGGGTATCAATATATTCCGGTATACTTAATTCTCTAGTGGCTCCAGAGTCAAGATATGACTTTAAGTGATATGAGCTTAACATAGACTGTATTTGTGACACATTCAGATATGCCATAGATTTGATCCGTATTCTAGAAAAAGAATTGTGCTCAGATATGTCCAGATAGGATATAAGGTGATATTTGGAACACACAGATGACACAAATAAGATGTAGCTGGTATCCTTATATAATATATGTCCTCATGAGGTATCTTGGGTTCATATTTGGCCAAATATGGCATATCAATAAACTCAGGATATGTATCAGAAATGTTCTGTATTCTACATAAAATCCAGTGACGTAGCCAATGAGATATTTTCGGATTCTGGCTCAATTTCCCCAGTATAAATCACCAGATTCTGTCAATTTTCATGACCTATCAATATCAGGTAAATATCTCACCCAAAACAGGCCCAATGGCAAAATCTTTGGTATTATGTTATATATGACAAAGGGTGATGATATATGCTACAGATATTGCCATTATTCTACTCAAAATAGGGTATCAATATATTCCGGTATACTTAATTCTCTAGTGGCTCCAGAGTCAAGATATGACTTTAAGTGATATGAGCTTAACATAGACTGTATTTGTGACACATTCAGATATGCCATAGATTTGATCCGTATTCTAGAAAAAAAAATTTGCTCAGATATGTCCAGATAGGATATAAGGTGATATTTGGAACACACAGATGACACAAATAAGATGTAGCTGGTATCCTTATATAATATATGTCCTCATGATGTATATTGGGTTCATATTTGACCAAATATGGCATATCAATAAACTCAGGATATGTATCAGAAATGTTCTGTATTCTACATAAAATCCAGTGACGTATCCAATGAGATATTTTCGGATTCAGGCCCTTTTTGCCCAGTATAAATCACCAGATTCTGTCCATTTTCATGACCTATCTATATCAGTTAAATATCTCACCCAAAACAGGTCCAATGGCAATATCTGTAGTAAATATGTTTTATATGACAAAAGATGATGATATATGCTACAGATATTGCCATTATTCTACTCGAAATAGGGTGTCATTATATTCCTATATACTGCGTTACGTCATATTCATACATTGTGTATGACAAGCAGATGAATATTTCATCCATATTTGTATGAATATGGCTTATGTCAACAAAACTTTCAATATGCATCGGAAATGGTCTGTATTCTTTAGTGGTTCCAGAGTAAAGATATGACTTTAAGTGATATATGAACTCAATATCTGACACATCCAGATATGCCATAGACTTAATCAGTATTCTAGAAGAATATTGTGAACAGATATATCCAGATATGATCTAAGGTCATTTACGGAACACATACATGACAAAATTAAAGTGTTGCTCATATCCTAGTACAATATATTATCTTCATGATGTATATTAGGTTAATATTTGCCCAGATATGTTGCATATCAACAAAACTCAGGATATGCATCAGAAATTTCCGTATTCTAGCGAGAATCAAAAAACTGATATTTGGGGATTCTGGCTCTTTTCGCCCAGTGCAATGCCTTCCTTCATACAAAACTGACACCCACTTTCCTTAAAAAATCGTGGCTCAAAATGGCATTTTTGGGCTGAGATAAGCACTTTGGTGACATTTTCCTGTAACTTGTTCCCAGTACATTCTAAGTGGCTGCTGACTTTGTGAGGTCTCTAAAAGTGGGTTTTAGGAGCCCAACACAAAATACATGAGCCCTAATGCCTTCTTTCAGACAAAACTGACTTCCACTTTCTTAAAAAAATCTTGGGTCAAAATAGCATTATTAGACTGAGATAAGCACTTTGGTGACATTTTCCTGTAACTTGTTCCCAGTACATTCTAAGTGGCTGCTGACTTTGTGAGGTCTCTAAAAGTGGGTTTTAGGAGCCCAACACAAAATACATGAGCCCCAATGCCTTCCTTCATACAAAACTGACACCCACTTTCCTTAAAAAATCGTGGCTCAAAATGGCATTTTTGGGCTGAGATAAGCACTTTGGTGACATTTTCCTGTAACTTGTTCCCAGTACATTCTAAGTGGCTGCTGACTTTGTGAGGTCTCTAAAAGTGGGTTTTAGGAGCCCAACACAAAATACATGAGCCCCAATGCCTTCCTTCATACAAAACTGACACCCACTTTCCTTAAAAAATCGTGGCTCAAAATGGCATTTTTGGGCTGAGATAAGCACTTTGGTGACATTTTCCTGTAACTTGTTCCCAGTACATTCTAAGTGGCTGCTGACTTTGTGAGGTCTCTAAAAGTGGGTTTTAGGAGCCCAACACAAAATACATGAGCCCTAATGCCTTCTTTCAGACAAAACTGACTTCCACTTTCTTAAAAAAATCTTGGGTCAAAATAGCATTATTAGACTGAGATAAGCACTTTGGTGACATTTTCCTGTAACTTGTTCCCAGTACATTCTAAGTGGCTGCTGACTTTGTGAGGTCTCTAAAAGTGGGTTTTAGGAGCCCAACACAAAATACATGAGCCCCAATGCCTTCCTTCATACAAAACTGACACCCACTTTCCTTAAAAAATCGTGGCTCAAAATGGCATTTTTGGGCTGAGATAAGCACTTTGGTGACATTTTCCTGTAACTTGTTCCCAGTACATTCTAAGTGGCTGCTGACTTTGTGAGGTCTCTAAAAGTGGGTTTTAGGAGCCCAACACAAAATACATGAGCCCCAATGCCTTCCTTCATACAAAACTGACACCCACTTTCCTTAAAAAATCGTGGCTCAAAATGGCATTTTTGGGCTGAGATAAGCACTTTGGTGACATTTTCCTGTAACTTGTTCCCAGTACATTCTAAGTGGCTGCTGACTTTGTGAGGTCTCTAAAAGTGGGTTTTAGGAGCCCAACACAAAATACATGAGCCCTAATGCCTTCTTTCAGACAAAACTGACTTCCACTTTCTTAAAAAAATCTTGGGTCAAAATAGCATTATTAGACTGAGATAAGCACTTTGGTGACATTTTCCTGTAACTTGTTCCCAGTACATTCTAAGTGGCTGCTGACTTTGTGAGGTCTCTAAAAGTGGGTTTTAGGAGCCCAACACAAAATACATGAGCCCCAATGCCTTCCTTCATACAAAACTGACACCCACTTTCCTTAAAAAATCGTGGCTCAAAATGGCATTTTTGGGCTGAGATAAGCACTTTGGTGACATTTTCCTGTAACTTGTTCCCAGTACATTCTAAGTGGCTGCTGACTTTGTGAGGTCTCTAAAAGTGGGTTTTAGGAGCCCAACACAAAATACATGAGCCCTAATGCCTTCTTTCAGACAAAACTGACTTCCACTTTCTTAAAAAAATCTTGGGTCAAAATAGCATTATTAGACTGAGATAAGCACTTTGGTGACATTTTCCTGTAACTTGTTCCCAGTACATTCTAAGTGGCTGCTGACTTTGTGAGGTCTCTAAAAGTGGGTTTTAGGAGCCCAACACAAAATACATGAGCCCCAATGCCTTCCTTCATACAAAACTGACACCCACTTTCCTTAAAAAATCGTGGCTCAAAATGGCATTTTTGGGCTGAGATAAGCACTTTGGTGACATTTTCCTGTAACTTGTTCCCAGTACATTCTAAGTGGCTGCTGACTTTGTGAGGTCTCTAAAAGTGGGTTTTAGGAGCCCAACACAAAATACATGAGCCCCAATGCCTTCCTTCATACAAAACTGACACCCACTTTCCTTAAAAAATCGTGGCTCAAAATGGCATTTTTGGGCTGAGATAAGCACTTTGGTGACATTTTCCTGTAACTTGTTCCCAGTACATTCTAAGTGGCTGCTGACTTTGTGAGGTCTCTAAAAGTGGGTTTTAGGAGCCCAACACAAAATACATGAGCCCTAATGCCTTCTTTCAGACAAAACTGACTTCCACTTTCTTAAAAAAATCTTGGGTCAAAATAGCATTATTAGACTGAGATAAGCACTTTGGTGACATTTTCCTGTAACTTGTTCCCAGTACATTCTAAGTGGCTGCTGACTTTGTGAGGTCTCTAAAAGTGGGTTTTAGGAGCCCAACACAAAATACATGAGCCCCAATGCCTTCCTTCATACAAAACTGACACCCACTTTCCTTAAAAAATCGTGGCTCAAAATGGCATTTTTGGGCTGAGATAAGCACTTTGGTGACATTTTCCTGTAACTTGTTCCCAGTACATTCTAAGTGGCTGCTGACTTTGTGAGGTCTCTAAAAGTGGGTTTTAGGAGCCCAACACAAAATACATGAGCCCCAATGCCTTCCTTCATACAAAACTGACACCCACTTTCCTTAAAAAATCGTGGCTCAAAATGGCATTTTTGGGCTGAGATAAGCACTTTGGTGACATTTTCCTGTAACTTGTTCCCAGTACATTCTAAGTGGCTGCTGACTTTGTGAGGTCTCTAAAAGTGGGTTTTAGGAGCCCAACACAAAATACATGAGCCCTAATGCCTTCTTTCAGACAAAACTGACTTCCACTTTCTTAAAAAAATCTTGGGTCAAAATAGCATTATTAGACTGAGATAAGCACTTTGGTGACATTTTCCTGTAACTTGTTCCCAGTACATTCTAAGTGGCTGCTGACTTTGTGAGGTCTCTAAAAGTGGGTTTTAGGAGCCCAACACAAAATACATGAGCCCCAATGCCTTCCTTCATACAAAACTGACACCCACTTTCCTTAAAAAATCGTGGCTCAAAATGGCATTTTTGGGCTGAGATAAGCACTTTGGTGACATTTTCCTGTAACTTGTTCCCAGTACATTCTAAGTGGCTGCTGACTTTGTGAGGTCTCTAAAAGTGGGTTTTAGGAGCCCAACACAAAATACATGAGCCCCAATGCCTTCCTTCATACAAAACTGACACCCACTTTCCTTAAAAAATCGTGGCTCAAAATGGCATTTTTGGGCTGAGATAAGCACTTTGGTGACATTTTCCTGTAACTTGTTCCCAGTACATTCTAAGTGGCTGCTGACTTTGTGAGGTCTCTAAAAGTGGGTTTTAGGAGCCCAACACAAAATACATGAGCCCTAATGCCTTCTTTCAGACAAAACTGACTTCCACTTTCTTAAAAAAATCTTGGGTCAAAATAGCATTATTAGACTGAGATAAGCACTTTGGTGACATTTTCCTGTAACTTGTTCCCAGTACATTCTAAGTGGCTGCTGACTTTGTGAGGTCTCTAAAAGTGGGTTTTAGGAGCCCAACACAAAATACATGAGCCCCAATGCCTTCCTTCATACAAAACTGACACCCACTTTCCTTAAAAAATCGTGGCTCAAAATGGCATTTTTGGGCTGAGATAAGCACTTTGGTGACATTTTCCTGTAACTTGTTCCCAGTACATTCTAAGTGGCTGCTGACTTTGTGAGGTCTCTAAAAGTGGGTTTTAGGAGCCCAACACAAAATACATGAGCCCTAATGCCTTCTTTCAGACAAAACTGACTTCCACTTTCTTAAAAAAATCTTGGGTCAAAATAGCATTATTAGACTGAGATAAGCACTTTGGTGACATTTTCCTGTAACTTGTTCCCAGTACATTCTAAGTGGCTGCTGACTTTGTGAGGTCTCTAAAAGTGGGTTTTAGGAGCCCAACACAAAATACATGAGCCCCAATGCCTTCCTTCATACAAAACTGACACCCACTTTCCTTAAAAAATCGTGGCTCAAAATGGCATTTTTGGGCTGAGATAAGCACTTTGGTGACATTTTCCTGTAACTTGTTCCCAGTACATTCTAAGTGGCTGCTGACTTTGTGAGGTCTCTAAAAGTGGGTTTTAGGAGCCCAACACAAAATACATGAGCCCTAATGCCTTCCTTCAGACAGAACTGACACCCACTTTCTTTAAAAAATCGTGGTTCAAAATAGCATTTTTGGGCTGAGATAAGCACTTTGGTGACATTTTCCTGTAACTTGTTCCCAGTACATTTTAAGTGGCTGCTGACTTTGTGAGGTCTGTAAAATTGGGTTTTAGGAGCCCAACACAAAATACATGAGCCCTAATGCCTTCTTTCAGACAAAACTGACTTCCACTTTCTTAAAAAAATCTTGGGTCAAAATAGCATTATTAGACTGAGATAAGCACTTTGGTGACATTTTCCTGTAACTTGTTCCCAGTACATTCTAAGTGGCTGCTGACTTTGTGAGGTCTCTAAAAGTGGGTTTTAGGAGCCCAACACAAAATACATGAGCCCCAATGCCTTCCTTCATACAAAACTGACACCCACTTTCCTTAAAAAATCGTGGCTCAAAATGGCATTTTTGGGCTGAGATAAGCACTTTGGTGACATTTTCCTGTAACTTGTTCCCAGTACATTCTAAGTGGCTGCTGACTTTGTGAGGTCTCTAAAAGTGGGTTTTAGGAGCCCAACACAAAATACATGAGCCCTAATGCCTTCTTTCAGACAAAACTGACTTCCACTTTCTTAAAAAAATCTTGGGTCAAAATAGCATTATTAGACTGAGATAAGCACTTTGGTGACATTTTCCTGTAACTTGTTCCCAGTACATTCTAAGTGGCTGCTGACTTTGTGAGGTCTCTAAAAGTGGGTTTTAGGAGCCCAACACAAAATACATGAGCCCCAATGCCTTCCTTCATACAAAACTGACACCCACTTTCCTTAAAAAATCGTGGCTCAAAATGGCATTTTTGGGCTGAGATAAGCACTTTGGTGACATTTTCCTGTAACTTGTTCCCAGTACATTCTAAGTGGCTGCTGACTTTGTGAGGTCTCTAAAAGTGGGTTTTAGGAGCCCAACACAAAATACATGAGCCCTAATGCCTTCTTTCAGACAAAACTGACTTCCACTTTCTTAAAAAAATCTTGGGTCAAAATAGCATTATTAGACTGAGATAAGCACTTTGGTGACATTTTCCTGTAACTTGTTCCCAGTACATTCTAAGTGGCTGCTGACTTTGTGAGGTCTCTAAAAGTGGGTTTTAGGAGCCCAACACAAAATACATGAGCCCCAATGCCTTCCTTCATACAAAACTGACACCCACTTTCCTTAAAAAATCGTGGCTCAAAATGGCATTTTTGGGCTGAGATAAGCACTTTGGTGACATTTTCCTGTAACTTGTTCCCAGTACATTCTAAGTGGCTGCTGACTTTGTGAGGTCTCTAAAAGTGGGTTTTAGGAGCCCAACACAAAATACATGAGCCCCAATGCCTTCCTTCATACAAAACTGACACCCACTTTCCTTAAAAAATCGTGGCTCAAAATGGCATTTTTGGGCTGAGATAAGCACTTTGGTGACATTTTCCTGTAACTTGTTCCCAGTACATTCTAAGTGGCTGCTGACTTTGTGAGGTCTCTAAAAGTGGGTTTTAGGAGCCCAACACAAAATACATGAGCCCTAATGCCTTCTTTCAGACAAAACTGACTTCCACTTTCTTAAAAAAATCTTGGGTCAAAATAGCATTATTAGACTGAGATAAGCACTTTGGTGACATTTTCCTGTAACTTGTTCCCAGTACATTCTAAGTGGCTGCTGACTTTGTGAGGTCTCTAAAAGTGGGTTTTAGGAGCCCAACACAAAATACATGAGCCCCAATGCCTTCCTTCATACAAAACTGACACCCACTTTCCTTAAAAAATCGTGGCTCAAAATGGCATTTTTGGGCTGAGATAAGCACTTTGGTGACATTTTCCTGTAACTTGTTCCCAGTACATTCTAAGTGGCTGCTGACTTTGTGAGGTCTCTAAAAGTGGGTTTTAGGAGCCCAACACAAAATACATGAGCCCCAATGCCTTCCTTCATACAAAACTGACACCCACTTTCCTTAAAAAATCGTGGCTCAAAATGGCATTTTTGGGCTGAGATAAGCACTTTGGTGACATTTTCCTGTAACTTGTTCCCAGTACATTCTAAGTGGCTGCTGACTTTGTGAGGTCTCTAAAAGTGGGTTTTAGGAGCCCAACACAAAATACATGAGCCCTAATGCCTTCTTTCAGACAAAACTGACTTCCACTTTCTTAAAAAAATCTTGGGTCAAAATAGCATTATTAGACTGAGATAAGCACTTTGGTGACATTTTCCTGTAACTTGTTCCCAGTACATTCTAAGTGGCTGCTGACTTTGTGAGGTCTCTAAAAGTGGGTTTTAGGAGCCCAACACAAAATACATGAGCCCCAATGCCTTCCTTCATACAAAACTGACACCCACTTTCCTTAAAAAATCGTGGCTCAAAATGGCATTTTTGGGCTGAGATAAGCACTTTGGTGACATTTTCCTGTAACTTGTTCCCAGTACATTCTAAGTGGCTGCTGACTTTGTGAGGTCTCTAAAAGTGGGTTTTAGGAGCCCAACACAAAATACATGAGCCCTAATGCCTTCCTTCAGACAGAACTGACACCCACTTTCTTTAAAAAATCGTGGTTCAAAATAGCATTTTTGGGCTGAGATAAGCACTTTGGTGACATTTTCCTGTAACTTGTTCCCAGTACATTTTAAGTGGCTGCTGACTTTGTGAGGTCTGTAAAATTGGGTTTTAGGAGCCCAACACAAAATACATGAGCCCTAATGCCTTCTTTCAGACAAAACTGACTTCCACTTTCTTAAAAAAATCTTGGGTCAAAATAGCATTATTAGACTGAGATAAGCACTTTGGTGACATTTTCCTGTAACTTGTTCCCAGTACATTCTAAGTGGCTGCTGACTTTGTGAGGTCTCTAAAAGTGGGTTTTAGGAGCCCAACACAAAATACATGAGCCCCAATGCCTTCCTTCATACAAAACTGACACCCACTTTCCTTAAAAAATCGTGGCTCAAAATGGCATTTTTGGGCTGAGATAAGCACTTTGGTGACATTTTCCTGTAACTTGTTCCCAGTACATTCTAAGTGGCTGCTGACTTTGTGAGGTCTCTAAAAGTGGGTTTTAGGAGCCCAACACAAAATACATGAGCCCTAATGCCTTCCTTCAGACAGAACTGACACCCACTTTCTTTAAAAAATCGTGGTTCAAAATAGCATTTTTGGGCTGAGATAAGCACTTTGGTGACATTTTCCTGTAACTTGTTCCCAGTACATTTTAAGTGGCTGCTGACTTTGTGAGGTCTGTAAAATTGGGTTTTAGGAGCCCAACACAAAATACATGAGCCCTAATGCCTTCTTTCAGACAAAACTGACTTCCACTTTCTTAAAAAAATCTTGGGTCAAAATAGCATTATTAGACTGAGATAAGCACTTTGGTGACATTTTCCTGTAACTTGTTCCCAGTACATTCTAAGTGGCTGCTGACTTTGTGAGGTCTCTAAAAGTGGGTTTTAGGAGCCCAACACAAAATACATGAGCCCCAATGCCTTCCTTCATACAAAACTGACACCACTTTCCTTAAAAATCGTGGCTCAAAATGGCATTTTTGGGCTGAGATAAGCACTTTGGTGACATTTTCCTGTAACTTGTTCCCAGTACATTCTAAGTGGCTGCTGACTTTGTGAGGTCTCTAAAAGTGGGTTTTAGGAGCCCAACACAAAATACATGAGCCCTAATGCCTTCTTTCAGACAAAACTGACTTCCACTTTCTTAAAAAAATCTTGGGTCAAAATAGCATTATTAGACTGAGATAAGCACTTTGGTGACATTTTCCTGTAACTTGTTCCCAGTACATTCTAAGTGGCTGCTGACTTTGTGAGGTCTCTAAAAGTGGGTTTTAGGAGCCCAACACAAAATACATGAGCCCCAATGCCTTCCTTCATACAAAACTGACACCCACTTTCCTTAAAAAATCGTGGCTCAAAATGGCATTTTTGGGCTGAGATAAGCACTTTGGTGACATTTTCCTGTAACTTGTTCCCAGTACATTCTAAGTGGCTGCTGACTTTGTGAGGTCTCTAAAAGTGGGTTTTAGGAGCCCAACACAAAATACATGAGCCCCAATGCCTTCCTTCATACAAAACTGACACCCACTTTCCTTAAAAAATCGTGGCTCAAAATGGCATTTTTGGGCTGAGATAAGCACTTTGGTGACATTTTCCTGTAACTTGTTCCCAGTACATTCTAAGTGGCTGCTGACTTTGTGAGGTCTCTAAAAGTGGGTTTTAGGAGCCCAACACAAAATACATGAGCCCTAATGCCTTCTTTCAGACAAAACTGACTTCCACTTTCTTAAAAAAATCTTGGGTCAAAATAGCATTATTAGACTGAGATAAGCACTTTGGTGACATTTTCCTGTAACTTGTTCCCAGTACATTCTAAGTGGCTGCTGACTTTGTGAGGTCTCTAAAAGTGGGTTTTAGGAGCCCAACACAAAATACATGAGCCCCAATGCCTTCCTTCATACAAAACTGACACCCACTTTCCTTAAAAAATCGTGGCTCAAAATGGCATTTTTGGGCTGAGATAAGCACTTTGGTGACATTTTCCTGTAACTTGTTCCCAGTACATTCTAAGTGGCTGCTGACTTTGTGAGGTCTCTAAAAGTGGGTTTTAGGAGCCCAACACAAAATACATGAGCCCTAATGCCTTCTTTCAGACAAAACTGACTTCCACTTTCTTAAAAAATCTTGGGTCAAAATAGCATTATTAGACTGAGATAAGCACTTTGGTGACATTTTCCTGTAACTTGTTCCCAGTACATTCTAAGTGGCTGCTGACTTTGTGAGGTCTCTAAAAGTGGGTTTTAGGAGCCCAACACAAAATACATGAGCCCCAATGCCTTCCTTCATACAAAACTGACACCCACTTTCCTTAAAAAATCGTGGCTCAAAATGGCATTTTTGGGCTGAGATAAGCACTTTGGTGACATTTTCCTGTAACTTGTTCCCAGTACATTCTAAGTGGCTGCTGACTTTGTGAGGTCTCTAAAAGTGGGTTTTAGGAGCCCAACACAAAATACATGAGCCCTAATGCCTTCTTTCAGACAAAACTGACTTCCACTTTCTTAAAAAAATCTTGGGTCAAAATAGCATTATTAGACTGAGATAAGCACTTTGGTGACATTTTCCTGTAACTTGTTCCCAGTACATTCTAAGTGGCTGCTGACTTTGTGAGGTCTCTAAAAGTGGGTTTTAGGAGCCCAACACAAAATACATGAGCCCCAATGCCTTCCTTCATACAAAACTGACACCCACTTTCCTTAAAAATCGTGGCTCAAAATGGCATTTTTGGGCTGAGATAAGCACTTTGGTGACATTTTCCTGTAACTTGTTCCCAGTACATTCTAAGTGGCTGCTGACTTTGTGAGGTCTCTAAAAGTGGGTTTTAGGAGCCCAACACAAAATACATGAGCCCTAATGCCTTCTTTCAGACAAAACTGACTTCCACTTTCTTAAAAAATCTTGGGTCAAAATAGCATTATTAGACTGAGATAAGCACTTTGGTGACATTTTCCTGTAACTTGTTCCCAGTACATTCTAAGTGGCTGCTGACTTTGTGAGGTCTCTAAAAGTGGGTTTTAGGAGCCCAACACAAAATACATGAGCCCCAATGCCTTCCTTCATACAAAACTGACACCCACTTTCCTTAAAAAATCGTGGCTCAAAATGGCATTTTTGGGCTGAGATAAGCACTTTGGTGACATTTTCCTGTAACTTGTTCCCAGTACATTCTAAGTGGCTGCTGACTTTGTGAGGTCTCTAAAAGTGGGTTTTAGGAGCCCAACACAAAATACATGAGCCCCAATGCCTTCCTTCATACAAAACTGACACCCACTTTCCTTAAAAATCGTGGCTCAAAATGGCATTTTTGGGCTGAGATAAGCACTTTGGTGACATTTTCCTGTAACTTGTTCCCAGTACATTCTAAGTGGCTGCTGACTTTGTGAGGTCTCTAAAAGTGGGTTTTAGGAGCCCAACACAAAATACATGAGCCCTAATGCCTTCTTTCAGACAAAACTGACTTCCACTTTCTTAAAAAAATCTTGGGTCAAAATAGCATTATTAGACTGAGATAAGCACTTTGGTGACATTTTCCTGTAACTTGTTCCCAGTACATTCTAAGTGGCTGCTGACTTTGTGAGGTCTCTAAAAGTGGGTTTTAGGAGCCCAACACAAAATACATGAGCCCCAATGCCTTCCTTCATACAAAACTGACACCCACTTTCCTTAAAAAATCGTGGCTCAAAATGGCATTTTTGGGCTGAGATAAGCACTTTGGTGACATTTTCCTGTAACTTGTTCCCAGTACATTCTAAGTGGCTGCTGACTTTGTGAGGTCTCTAAAAGTGGGTTTTAGGAGCCCAACACAAAATACATGAGCCCCAATGCCTTCCTTCATACAAAACTGACACCCACTTTCCTTAAAAAATCGTGGCTCAAAATGGCATTTTTGGGCTGAGATAAGCACTTTGGTGACATTTTCCTGTAACTTGTTCCCAGTACATTCTAAGTGGCTGCTGACTTTGTGAGGTCTCTAAAAGTGGGTTTTAGGAGCCCAACACAAAATACATGAGCCCTAATGCCTTCTTTCAGACAAAACTGACTTCCACTTTCTTAAAAAAATCTTGGGTCAAAATAGCATTATTAGACTGAGATAAGCACTTTGGTGACATTTTCCTGTAACTTGTTCCCAGTACATTCTAAGTGGCTGCTGACTTTGTGAGGTCTCTAAAAGTGGGTTTTAGGAGCCCAACACAAAATACATGAGCCCCAATGCCTTCCTTCATACAAAACTGACACCCACTTTCCTTAAAAAATCGTGGCTCAAAATGGCATTTTTGGGCTGAGATAAGCACTTTGGTGACATTTTCCTGTAACTTGTTCCCAGTACATTCTAAGTGGCTGCTGACTTTGTGAGGTCTCTAAAAGTGGGTTTTAGGAGCCCAACACAAAATACATGAGCCCTAATGCCTTCTTTCAGACAAAACTGACTTCCACTTTCTTAAAAAAATCTTGGGTCAAAATAGCATTATTAGACTGAGATAAGCACTTTGGTGACATTTTCCTGTAACTTGTTCCCAGTACATTCTAAGTGGCTGCTGACTTTGTGAGGTCTCTAAAAGTGGGTTTTAGGAGCCCAACACAAAATACATGAGCCCCAATGCCTTCCTTCATACAAAACTGACACCCACTTTCCTTAAAAAATCGTGGCTCAAAATGGCATTTTTGGGCTGAGATAAGCACTTTGGTGACATTTTCCTGTAACTTGTTCCCAGTACATTCTAAGTGGCTGCTGACTTTGTGAGGTCTCTAAAAGTGGGTTTTAGGAGCCCAACACAAAATACATGAGCCCCAATGCCTTCCTTCATACAAAACTGACACCCACTTTCCTTAAAAAATCGTGGCTCAAAATGGCATTTTTGGGCTGAGATAAGCACTTTGGTGACATTTTCCTGTAACTTGTTCCCAGTACATTCTAAGTGGCTGCTGACTTTGTGAGGTCTCTAAAAGTGGGTTTTAGGAGCCCAACACAAAATACATGAGCCCTAATGCCTTCTTTCAGACAAAACTGACTTCCACTTTCTTAAAAAATCTTGGGTCAAAATAGCATTATTAGACTGAGATAAGCACTTTGGTGACATTTTCCTGTAACTTGTTCCCAGTACATTCTAAGTGGCTGCTGACTTTGTGAGGTCTCTAAAAGTGGGTTTTAGGAGCCCAACACAAAATACATGAGCCCCAATGCCTTCCTTCATACAAAACTGACACCCACTTTCCTTAAAAAATCGTGGCTCAAAATGGCATTTTTGGGCTGAGATAAGCACTTTGGTGACATTTTCCTGTAACTTGTTCCCAGTACATTCTAAGTGGCTGCTGACTTTGTGAGGTCTCTAAAAGTGGGTTTTAGGAGCCCAACACAAAATACATGAGCCCTAATGCCTTCTTTCAGACAAAACTGACTTCCACTTTCTTAAAAAATCTTGGGTCAAAATAGCATTATTAGACTGAGATAAGCACTTTGGTGACATTTTCCTGTAACTTGTTCCCAGTACATTCTAAGTGGCTGCTGACTTTGTGAGGTCTCTAAAAGTGGGTTTTAGGAGCCCAACACAAAATACATGAGCCCCAATGCCTTCCTTCATACAAAACTGACACCCACTTTCCTTAAAAAATCGTGGCTCAAAATGGCATTTTTGGGCTGAGATAAGCACTTTGGTGACATTTTCCTGTAACTTGTTCCCAGTACATTCTAAGTGGCTGCTGACTTTGTGAGGTCTCTAAAAGTGGGTTTTAGGAGCCCAACACAAAATACATGAGCCCCAATGCCTTCCTTCATACAAAACTGACACCCACTTTCCTTAAAAATCGTGGCTCAAAATGGCATTTTTGGGCTGAGATAAGCACTTTGGTGACATTTTCCTGTAACTTGTTCCCAGTACATTCTAAGTGGCTGCTGACTTTGTGAGGTCTCTAAAAGTGGGTTTTAGGAGCCCAACACAAAATACATGAGCCCTAATGCCTTCTTTCAGACAAAACTGACTTCCACTTTCTTAAAAAAATCTTGGGTCAAAATAGCATTATTAGACTGAGATAAGCACTTTGGTGACATTTTCCTGTAACTTGTTCCCAGTACATTCTAAGTGGCTGCTGACTTTGTGAGGTCTCTAAAAGTGGGTTTTAGGAGCCCAACACAAAATACATGAGCCCAATGCCTTCCTTCATACAAAACTGACACCCACTTTCCTTAAAAAATCGTGGCTCAAAATGGCATTTTTGGGCTGAGATAAGCACTTTGGTGACATTTTCCTGTAACTTGTTCCCAGTACATTCTAAGTGGCTGCTGACTTTGTGAGGTCTCTAAAAGTGGGTTTTAGGAGCCCAACACAAAATACATGAGCCCTAATGCCTTCCTTCAGACAGAACTGACACCCACTTTCTTTAAAAAATCGTGGTTCAAAATAGCATTTTTGGGCTGAGATAAGCACTTTGGTGACATTTTCCTGTAACTTGTTCCCAGTACATTTTAAGTGGCTGCTGACTTTGTGAGGTCTGTAAAATTGGGTTTTAGGAGCCCAACACAAAATACATGAGCCCTAATGCCTTCTTTCAGACAAAACTGA
>NW_027660879.1:0-5000 GCF_963280865.1 Gymnoscopelus braueri
ACATAAGTCTGTCTTTCCCTATAAGAGGACTGACCGTGGTAGCTACTGGGACGTAAGTCTGTCTTTCCCTATAAGAGGACTGACCGTGGGTAGCTACTGATGTAAGTCTGTCTTTCCCTCAGAGGACTGACCGTGGGTAGATACTGGGACGTAAGTCTGTCTTTCCTCAGAGGACTGACCGTAGGTAGCTACTGGGACGTAAGTCTGTCTTTCCCTAAGAGGACTGACCGTAGGTAGCTACTGGGACATAAGTCTGTCTTTCCCTATAAGAGGACTGACCGTGGGTAGCTACTGGGACGTAAGTCTGTCTTTCCCTATAAGAGGACTGACCGTGGGTAGCTACTGATGTAAGTCTGTCTTTCCCTCAGAGGACTGACCGTGGGTAGATACTGGGACGTAAGTCTGTCTTTCCTCAGAGGACTGACCGTAGGTAGCTACTGGACGTAAGTCTGTCTTTCCCTAAGAGGACTGACCGTAGGTAGCTACTGGGACATAAGTCTGTCTTTCCCTTTAAGAGGACTGACCGTGGGTAGCTACTGGGACGTAAGTCTGTCTTTCCCTATAAGAGGACTGACCGTGGGTAGCTACTGATGTAAGTCTGTCTTTCCCTCAGAGGACTGACCGTGGGTAGATACTGGGACGTAAGTCTGTCTTTCCCTCAGAGGACTGACCGTAGGTAGCTACTGGGACGTAAGTCTGTCTTTCCCTCAGAGGACTGACCGTAGGTAGCTACTGGACGTAAGTCTGTCTTTCCCTAAGAGGACTGACCGTAGGTAGCTACTGGGACGTAGTCTGTCTTTCCCTAAGAGGACTGACCGTAGGTAGCTACTGGGACGTAAGTCTGTCTTTCCCTCAGAGGACTGACCGTAGGTAGCTACTGGACGTAAGTCTGTCTTTCCCTAAGAGGACTGACCGTAGGTAGCTACTGGGACATAAGTCTGTCTTTCCCTATAAGAGGACTGACCGTGGGTAGCTACTGGGACGTAAGTCTGTCTTTCCCTATAAGAGGGACTGACCGTGGGTAGCTACTGATGTAAGTCTGTCTTTCCCTCAGAGGACTGACCGTGGGTAGATACTGGGACGTAAGTCTGTCTTTCCCTCAGAGGACTGACCGTAGGTAGCTACTGGGACGTAAGTCTGTCTTTCCCTCAGAGGACTGACCGTAGGTAGCTACTGGGACGTAAGTCTGTCTTTCCCTAAGAGGACTGACCGTAGGTAGCTACTGGGACGTAAGTCTGTCTTTCCCTCAGAGGACTGACCGTGGGTAGCTACTGGGACGTAAGTCTGTCTTTCCCTAAGAGGACTGACCGTGGGTAGCTACTGGGACATAAGTCTGTCTTTCCCTATAAGAGGACTGACCGTGGGGTAACTACTGGGACATAAGTCTGTCTTTCCCTATAAGAGGACTGACCGTGGGTAACTACTGGGACGTAAGTCTGTCTTCCCTATAAGAGGACTGACCGTGGGTAGCTACTGGGACGTAAGTCTGTCTTTCCCTATAAGAGGACTGACCGTAGGTAACTACTGGGACGTAAGTCTGTCTTTCCCTATAAGAGGACTGACCGTATACGTCCTCCAGACTACAACACTGATGATACGTCCCAGGTGCATCCATGTAATGTTTTTTATTTATGTGTCATTTTAGATTTGGACGGAAACGGAGGCTGTCATCTGTTTGTCAATATATTCTAAAATATCTCTATTTTAGATTTTCCATTTCCTCTCTCTCTCTCTCTCTCTCTCTGTCTCTCTCTCTCTCTCTCTCTCTCTCTCTCTCTCTCTCTCTCTCTCTCTCTCTATATATATATATATATAATATATATATATATATATATATATATATATATATATATATATATATATATATATATATATATATATATATATATATATATATATATATATATATATATATATATATATATATATATATATATATATATATATATATATATATATATCCATAGTTAAAGTAAGATAATGACAGTCCAGATCATTCAGTCCATACAGAACAGAACAGTATGGTAGTAATGTGTAATCTATTACTCTTCCTGGCTCAGTATGGTAGTAATGTGTAATCTATTACTCTTCCTGGCTCAGTATGGTAGTAATGTGTAATCTATTACTCTTCCTGGCTCAGAGGAAGATAAATGATCCTTCTCTCTGGGTTCTGAACAACGTCACATTCCTGCTCCCAGTGTGTTGTCACGGCGTTGGCACGGCGATGCGAGGCGGAAACACGGCCGCCGGGGCCCGGGGTCAGGCAGCTGTGAGTGGTTCCTATTAAAGAGGGCGTGGCCCGTTTCCTGCTGCGGTCTGGAGAACCTGTCAACGGATATCAGGTTTATATACGGCTTTATGCACCGCCATGTGCACACAGAGAGAGAGAGAGAGAGAGAGCTGATCCACAACGGAAGTCCAACAACGCTTGATCGCCACGGCCCACGACTCGAGTTCAGAGCTCTGAATCCCGACTTCAATAGAGAACCGAAGTCCTGGCGTTGTTCCCTCCACCCATGGGACACTTCCACTGAAAATACCATACTAACCTTATTAAAGGGATAGTCCACCCAAAAATGTCATTTTTTTCTATCATTTAGCGGTTCTAGTCACCCCATGGAGACTTGAATTCATGGATTTTGTATTTATATTTGTCTCATTCCTGAGCCAGTAATTAGATCATGACCAGCGGACCGGTAGGAGACATAAAGGAGACTCGTTGTGTCTCCTACCGGAACCGCTGTCTTAGGAATGAGACAAAAACTAAAAGATATCCATGAATTCAAGTCTCCATGGAGTGACTAATACATAGGTCAGGTAAAAAAAAGTCATGTTGGGGGTGAACTATCCCTTAAACCACTTAAACCCCAGCATCGGTACTGTGGGGGAAAGCTTTCGCTGAAAATAGCGGATCGACAAGCTCACAACGCGACTCGATGCGTCGCGTTGTGAGCTTGTCGATCGGCTATTTTAGCCGATCGTATAGCGGATCGACAAGCTCACAACGCGACGCGTCACGTTGTGAGCTTGTCGATCGGCTATTTTCAGCGAAAGCTTTCCCCCATAATAATAGAAAACAGAAAAGACACTGGTATTGAGCACTGAGGGACTCCGGTTACCCATATGGGGTTTAAGTGGTTGACTGTTATTTTTGGAACTGCTGTTGTCCAAAGATACACAAATCATCCTGGCGTCTCTGTCAGGTGTGTGACTCTGTTTCTTGACCCTTACATCTGAGACCAGGGAGGAGGACTACCTTTCTGGATACGATGTGCGGGGAAAAAAGGTAAAACTCGGTACTGGTGGCCAGCGTTCAGCCGGTGTCACACTCTGCCCCCAACCAACGAAGCAGAACCTCATCTCAAAGCTATATAGCAGAGGGAGACGTTCCGATCGCAAAGCTAGCCGACACCCGGTCTTTTATAGGGGGCACCCTGAGAACACTGGCCAGGTGCTCCCATTGCACCTGGTTTGCACCCAAATGCCCAACCTGCCGGCCCTGTGGAAGACACAGAGACAGACACAATACAAACACTCAGGCCCTGGTAGGCCAGAGTCAGACTAGAGTGCTCACCCGAGCCAAGCCTCGGGTTTCGTGGAATAAAAATGTTTTAAAAAATCGATTACCCACCAAAAGACATTTCAACTGCACCTAGCGGCCGAACCGGAAGGCAGAGTCCGACAAAAATGCCAGTGGATGTGTTGGATGCAGCTCAAAGTGAACATTACTCAGGTATCTAGTTCGTCGCCGTCCGACTTCAAAAATAATGTATATAGCCTGCCCGTGTTTACATGGTGTCTACATGACAAGAAAGAGACACTGGTGTCTACATGACGTGTTATAAAAAAATTACTGGCGAAAATGCCAGAAACTCAAACATGTTTTGTCCATTATCTCTGGAACAGAAGGTCCAATCTGTTCAGTTCAAAGTTTGTTGTATGCGGGACTTTGAGGACATTAAGCACACAATGACACCTTTTCATGTTTCTCTGGTTTTCGGGCCTAACATTTGGGTAATTGTTCGGGCCGGGACCCCTTCGAGCCGGCACAGTTAGGGCCCAGTTAGGGCTGGGCCTTCATTTTCAGGCCCGTTGAGAACTCCAGGCCAGACTACAGGGGCTTTGACAATCCATTTTTTAAAACACTTTCACCCTGGCCTTCCTATCGTAGGCATTTAATTCATGTCATAAGCACAAATCTACAAACATTTTCGAAAATATAGGCGATGTACAAGCTCACACGACGAGCTTGTAGATCTAGCCTATTTTCACTATTCCTTGTCCGATGACATGTATGGGTCTTAATGGGTTAACTCCTGGAAGCTCAAAGCGCTGTATAGTTCCTGTTCAGGTCAACTTAAGGTCAGAGCGCTGTGAAAAGTCAACAGAAACCTCCTCTGCATGTGTGTGTGTGTGTGTGTGTGTGTGTGTGTGTGTGTGTGTGTGTGTGTGTGTGTGTGTGTGGGTTGCAGATGAAAATGTTTTGACGTGATGTCTTGATGACAAACACTATCAGTGGAATTAAATAAAGATTAGGCTGGTATTTACCAACTTTAAAAGGCTTTAATACCTTTTTGTTTGTTTTGTGTGCGTGTGTGTGTGTGTGTGTGCGTGTGCGTGTGTGTGTGCGTGTGTTTGCAGCTGCGTTTATCGTATAAATAAATCTGTATTGTCTGCGGTCTCTATTGTTCACAAACAAAGACAACGCTTCTGTTTATTGACCTTTCACACGCTGTGGAAAAACTTGACCTTGACTTGACACCTTGTTGGCAATGTTTAAAAAAATGTACTGTATGTAATAATACTCTATGTATGTAATGATATAAATATGTTTGTAATGTTTTAAATATGTCTGAAATGCCCTGCAGGTTTCCACTGACAACAGTAACAACAGTAACAACGGTGAACATTCCGATGTAACCTGAACTTTGGTGGATTATTATGTTATGACATCCACTTGTCAAACACTTAAGACCTATTCTATGAAAAAAGGAAAGGCA
>NW_027660879.1:10000-15000 GCF_963280865.1 Gymnoscopelus braueri
CACACACCAGGAACTGAACATGTAAAAAGAAAAAGCTGAACGCACGCAATTCAGTTTTTGTTTTTTTTGCTGTTAAAGCTGGACTATGTCACTTTTTTTTTAAATGTTATTTTGTCAAATCTGTGTGGAGTATGTTAACACAATATAACTTATACAATCTGTATGGAGTATGTTAACACAATATAACTTATACAATCTGTATGGAGTATGTTGACACAATATAACGTATAGTTTGAGGTGCTACTATAACTATAATTGGGGTGGTTGTATCTAGACTCCCTGCTCTTCTATTGAGACATTTAGATGGTGTCAAAGGTCACGTCTCACGTAGACACAGGATCTGACACCAATTTTGACCTGATGGTCAAGATTCAATTTCTCCCCTGAGCAAGCAGGCCGGCTCTATAGACGAATCCACAGACGCGCTGCCTGTAGCTGCCTGTAGGCGGCCATTGCTGCGGTGTCGCGGTGCGGAGTGTTGACACCGCAGCTATGGCTGCCTTCAGGCAACGCATCTGTGGATTCGTCTATTAGCTCAATGGAACACATTTCAGCACTTTAGCAAAACCATGGGTTCAAATCCGGGGTGGAAGAGGAAAGTTACATAGTGTAGCTTTTTTAGCCCATGCATAATAATCCAATCTTTATAATTACTCTAAAACATATGATCTACATTCTGTTTGTTTACTGTGTTCCTCACATTTAGCACGGAGAGAGAGAGAGAGAGAGAGAGAGAGAGAGAGAGAGAGAGAGAGAGAGAGAGAGAGGGACAGAGAGAGAGAGAGAGAGAGAGAGAGAGAGACAGAGAGGGACAGAGAGAGAGAGAGAGAGAGAGAGAGAAAGAGAGAGAGAGAGAGAGAGAGAGAGAGAGAGAGAGAGAGAGAGAGAGAGAGAGAGCGTTATAGGGGGCTTCTGGCGTTAATTAATCCACAACGTAAATTGATTTATTACCGCCATGTCGTATCCTAGCATCTGCTTGTACACAGGCCTAACAGCTTAGTAACATTTTCCACCACGATATGAAGCACAAAGAAAAACAGCAGAACAGTTTCTCTGCCGTTCTGCCACAAAAACAACAACTAATCAAACCAACCAGACAGAAAGGAATCTAATAGTACCCATCTATATGAGCTCAAAAATAGCAGATCTACAAGCTCATAGCGCGGCACCGAGTGCCGCGTGAAATCGTGAAAAACATTTGTAACTGTCAAATGTTTAAAAAAAATTTTTTCAAAATGTTGTGTTTTTTGGGGCGGATTTTGTTAGTTTTTATTTGTGTTTTGGTTACTTCATTTCGGTTTTAGGGTAAAGGGTTAGGGTTAGGTTATTTAATTCTTATTTTTGCCTGATTTTACCAATTTATTATCAAAAAAATAATAATATATATATATATATATAGATAGAGACTTTCAACTCCATAAAAACCTCTTTGTTTTGGAAAGTAGCAAAAGTGTATTTTTTATTTGGACTTTTATTGTCACTTAGATGCACAGGTACATACATGTGAAAAACTTACGCTGGGAAGCTCCAATAACAAAACAATAAAAACATGATAAAAGAACCTAAAACACTCATAAGCAATAAATAAACACAGGCAAAACAATCAGTTTAAGGAAAGAGCATATAGTGCAGAGAACAGTTATTACACATTCCTTTTCCACTGTGATTTAACAGCCTGGTGGCCTGTGGGAACAAACTGCCCTACAGGCGCTGTTGGGCCTTTTTTAGGGCTGCAGTGACATGGCCGTCCAGGTCAGGTCCTTCTCAATGTTCACCCCCAGGTATTTAAAGGTGTCTGTCCACCTTCTCAATGTTCACCCCCTGGTATTTAAAGGTGTCTGTCCACCCCCTCCACCTTCTCAATGTTCACCCCCAGGTATTTAAAGGTGTTTGTCCACCCCCTCCTTCTCAATGTTCACCCCCAGGTATTTAAAGGTGTCTGTCCACCCCCTCCTTCTCAATGTTCACCCCCAGATATTTAAAGGTGTCTGTCCACCCCCTCCTTCTCAATGTTCACCCCCTGGTATTTAAAGGTGTCTGTCCACCCCCTCCACCTTCTCAATGTTCACCCCCAGGTATTTAAAGGTGTCTGTCCACCCCCTCCTTCTCAATGTTCACCCCCAGGTACTTAAAGGTGTCTGTCCACCCCCTCCACCTTCTCAATGTTCACCCCCAGGTATTTAAAGGTGTCTGTCCACCCCCTCCTTCTCAATGTTCACCCCCAGGTATTTAAAGGTGTCTGTCCACCCTCTCCACCTTCTCAATGTTCACCCCCAGGTATTTAAAGGTGTCTGTCCACCCCCTCCACCTTCTCAATGTTCACCCCCAGGTATTTAAAGGTGTCTGTCCACCCCCTCCACCTTCTCAATGTTCACCCCCCAGGTACTTAAAGGTGTCTGTCCACCCTCTCCACCTTCTCAATGTTCACCCCCCAGGTACTTAAAGGTGTCTGTCCACCCTCTCCTTCTCAATGTTCACCCCCAGGTATTTAAAGGTGTCTGTCCACCCTCTCCACCTTCTCAATGTTCACCCCCAGGTATTTAAAGGTGTCTGTCCACCCCCTCCACCTTCTCAATGTTCACCCCCAGGTATTTAAAGGTGTCTGTCCACCCTCTCCACCTTCTCAATGTTCACCCCCAGGTATTTAAAGGTGTTTGTCCACCCCCTCCACCTTCTCAATGTTCACCCCCAGGTACTTAAAGGTGTCTGTCCACCCCCTCCTTCTCAATGTTCACCCCCAGGTACTTAAAGGTGTCTGTCCACCCTCTCCTTCTCAATGTTCACCCCCAGGTATTTAAAGGTGTCTGTCCACCCTCTCCACCTTCTCAATGTTCACCCCCAGGTATTTAAAGGTGTCTGTCCACCCTCTCCACCTTCTCAATGTTCACCCCCAGGTACTTAAAGGTGTCTGTCCACCCTCTCCTTCTCAATGTTCACCCCCAGGTATTTAAAGGTGTCTGTCCACCCCCTCCTTCTCAATGTTCACCCCCAGATATTTAAAGGTGTCTGTCCACCCCCTCCACCTTCTCAATGTTCACCCCCAGGTATTTAAAGGTGTCTGTCCACCCCCTCCACCTTCTCAATGTTCACCCCCAGGTACTTAAAGGTGTCTGTCCACCCCCTCCTTCTCAATGTTCACCCCCAGGTACTTAAAGGTGTCTGTCCACCCCCTCCTTCTCAATGTTCACCCCCAGGTATTTAAAGGTGTCTGTTCACCCTCTCCACCTTCTCAATGTTCACCCCCAGGTACTTAAAGGTGTCTGTCCACCCCCTCCACCTTCTCAATGTTCACCCCCAGGTATTTAAAGGTGTCCAGTACCCTCTCCACCTTCTCAATGTTCACCCCCAGGTATTTAAAGGTGTCCAGTACCCTCTCCACCTTCTCAATGTTCACCCCCAGGTATTTAAAGGTGTCTGTCCACCCTCTCCACCGCTGAGCTCATCGTTCTGATTAGACACCTTCCCTTTCACTCTATGAATGACTGTGAGTCAATGTAAACTCCCCCAAGGTTTCTATAAGTAGACACGTGTGTGTGTGTGTGTGTGTGTGTGTGTGTGTGTGTGTGTGTGTGTGTGTGTGTGTGTGTGTGTGTGTGTGTGTGTGTGTGTGTGTGTGTGTGTGTGTGTGTGTGTGTGTGTGTGTGTGTACTCTACATAATGATCCGTTGGGACAGACCCATGCTGTCATGTCACTATGAGACACATCACCTAAACACGCCATATAAACCTCTCTCCTCTCCTCTCCTCTCCTCTCCTCTCCTCTCCTCTCCTCTCCTCTCCTCTCCCTCCCCTCCTCCCTTGCCCTCAGACCTCTCCTCTCCTCTCCTCTCCTCTCCCTCCCCTCCTCCCTTGCCCTCAGACCTCTCCTCTCCTCTCCTCTCCTCTCCTCTCCTCTCCCCTCCCCTCCCCTCCCCTCCCCTCCTCTCCTCTCCTCTCCTCTCCTCTCCTCTCCCCTCCCCTCCTCTCCTCTCCTCTCCTCTCCTCTCCTCTCTCTAATACCTCCCAGAGCACATACTTAAACTAATTGAAACGTTGAACTGTAACTGTATACACACTCTCACACACACACACACACACACACACACACACACACACACACACACACACACACACACACACACACACACACACACACACACACACACACACACACACACACACACACACACACACACACACTTGGGTGTCGTTGATGGATGTCATTGCAGCTGTCTGGCTCACACTGGCCACGCCCCCTAGCTGTCACTCAATCATCCCCGCCCAGATATGTCAGAAATGCAGCGAGTGTGTGTGTGTGTGTGTGTGTGTGTGTGTGTGTGTGTGTGTGTGTGTGTGTGTGTGTGTGTGTGTGTGTGTGTGTGTGTGTGTGTGTGTGTGTGTGTGTTGTATATGCCTGTGACTCAAACTTTCATCAAAACTAAGTATGTGCTATCGAAGAATGTGTGTGTGTGTGTGTGTGTGTGTGTGTGTGTGTGTGTGTGTGTGTGTGTGTGTGTGTGTGTGTGTGTGTGTGTGTGTGTGTGTGTGTGTGTGTGTGTGTGTGTGTGTGTGTGTGTGTGTCTGTGTACCTTCTGTGGTTAGGTCTTTTGTCGTAGCACAAACATAGCTACTGTAACTCTCTACTGTTTAAAGTGGAACAACATATTTAATGTGCTGCTGCCTCCAGCATGTGTGTGTGTGTGTGTGTGTGTGTGTGTGTGTGTGTGTGTGTGTGTGTGTGTGTGTGTGTGTGTGTGTGTGTGTGTGTGTGTGTGTTGTATGTGTGGTACGTGTCATGTGTGTGTGTGTGTGTGTGTGTTGTATGTGTGGTACGTGTCATGTGTGTGTGTGTGTGTGTGTGTTGTATGTGTGGTACGTGTCATGTGTGTGTGTGTGTGTGTTGTATGTGTGGTACGTGTCATGGGGGGCACACTAAACAAATTAGATTTGGTTCAGAACACTCTTAACTCAGATCTCCTGTGTACTATGGATGTGGCTAGCCTGTACACTAATGTCCCTCA
>NW_027660879.1:25000-32500 GCF_963280865.1 Gymnoscopelus braueri
GCAGTCAGTCAGCCAGCAGTCAGTCAGAGGGGACCTCTTACAGGACTTTAACATAATTTCGGCCTACAGGAAAAACAAAAACCTGAAAGACTACTTGATCCATAGCAAATTGAAACCATGGAACCAGGTAGCACGGGCAAGGCCTAACTACTTTAGCCCGAAACAAACTGTTAAAAACAGGACAAACAAAAATATAATTAGCCTAAGACAGAACATCACATACAACACCAGAAATTGTGTTTATCTGATTACTTGCCAAGTGTGTGGATTACAGTATTTAGGAGAGACGAGCAACTCCATAGCAGATAGAATAAGCCAACATAGATATACCATTAATAATGAAAAAGATACCCATTTGTTAATTGTTCAACACTTTATGACACATGGGATTGATGCTATAAAAGTATGGGGTCTGGAATACAATGACCGCTGGACAATTGGACAGAGAAGATTCCATGAAAAAGAATGGATTGCAAGACTTAGCACAAAATATCCAGGGGGTTTAAACTTTTAAACTGCCCAACAGAACTGAAACTCTTCACATATTCTCACTAACCTAAACAATGGAGTTGATCACCTACATCAACCACAGAGTTGAGTGGGAGATCTCATTGTTGAGTTAATGAGAATATTAATGAAGACACATCGATACCAAGAGCCATCAGCAATTGGACCATCAACAGGGAGCTCATTGTCTTCCAAAATGGAAGTGTGAACATCAGAACTGTTGATATGCTAACTGGGTTCCAAGCCTGTAACTTTTTAGCATCTATCCCTTAGTTATAAAATATAGCGTAAACCCATCTTTAAATGGAATTAAGAAATAGTGGAAATAATTTTAAATCCGAGGGTATGCGGTTACCCTAACTCAGAGATTTGACGCCTCTGCCCTGCACAGTCAAATAGAAATCACAAACCATTAAAAACAGAAATAGTCTATGTAAGTGTAATTACACAGTCAGTGGGGCAAACGCAGCCCCCACCAATATTATTTACGATTCTGTGCCTATCGGTACATAACTCGGACGGCGCTTAGTCGACTAGCAGACCATCGGCCGGTCGTCGCGGGCACTCGTGCCTGGAGGACTCCTTGACCTCAAGGTCTGCTGAGTCGGCGCGCCTCCGTCATGGTCCAAAACTATACTTTATTTTAAGTAGAAATCACAAAACCTTAATAAAAGAAATAGTCTATGTAAGTTTAATTAATTGCAAAACATGACACCCCTTATTCAAAATAGATGGCGAATGCATCTTCTCTTTATGGGGCCTACACAGGTAATACCACAAACTACCTGCGAGACCTCTTTGAATTGAATCTCATAGTCAGCAGTCAGTCAGTCAGTCAGTCAGTCAGTCACATGCCAGAGGTCGTGCCAGAGCGGCAGAAGGCAAACCAAACACACTGGTTTGAAGTATGTCAACCTGTTCAAACACGAATGGCTGCCAACCACCGTCTCTGGTGATGAGTCATCACATCAGAGCCACCAAACCCAGGCTGTTCCACCGTGCGTCCTCGCCACACGTCAGCCGTGACGCCATCAGGACCATCACTGGTGTTCTCCTTAATTAACCCATTCAGTCCGAGAGCGCATCTGTGTGTAATTTTTACATTTCTTTGGGCAATTCAAAAAATAGCAGATCTACAAGCTCATACCGAGTGCTGTGCTACGAGCTTGTAGATCTGCTATTTTTCATGAATGAATCGTGAAAATGTGTGCAAATATTTGAATACATATTTTTTTAAAGGGAACGTTTTTTTGACTCAAACATTTGAGAACCACTGATATCATAGCATTATAGCATATATATTTATTTTTTTTAAACTGGATTTACAAGATTTGTAGAATCTCCCAGAAGCAAAGATTTGAGTTAAGATGTTTGCTTTAAAATATATATATTCAAAGATTTGAACAAATGTTCATGATTTTTCAAAAATAGCAGATCTACAAGTTGTATATCTGCCAAATAGATCTAAAATCTAAAATGACACAGATGCGTTCTCGGATTGAAGGGGTTAACCTGCCAGGCACTTCCCCGAAGACACACGTCTTCTGTGAGCCGCACCTCAGCGGCCAAACCAAACATATTAAACACTCCACTGAATGAACGGTAGCTTCACCCTCCACACCGAAACACTGAGCGCTCATATCAACCACTCAGCCCCGGGGTCCCCCAGGGGTCTGTACTTGGAACCTTCCTTTCCCTCCACCTCTACACCAGATCCAAATATCTGGGCTGAATGTTGGCCTATTCTTTTTCACGTGCCCAGAATAGGGTGTCCAGGGTCAAAGTGATTCAAATAGCAGCAGGTACACAGGTGTTGATGTATATAGAGACACAAACCAAGCCCCAGCATTGCATTGATCAGAATCAGATCAACTTTACGTGAAGTGAAAGTACGTACAAGCTCCGTAATTTGCAGTTTTCAGGGGGACAAGGGGGAAACAAATATTTAAATATTCCTGATATGAATAGTACAAGCAGGTCAGATAATTACAGATATTCATGAGAATGGTAACGGTATGAGGGAGTTATATATATTTTAAAGCATTATAAAACAGTATATATAAAGTATAAACATGAGGTTAAAAATAGCTGCAGATGTACGGTAGATATATCAGTCACTGGGGCTGTGCCACTCTGATCAATATCAAATATAAACTATATTTTGTATAAAGCAACTTAAAAACTTGTCTGGGGTGAAACACAGAAGCCAGAGTAGATATTAAAATGTCCCCAGAAGTGTTTTACCTCATTTAACCGGGACAGAATCTGTGTCATTTTTTGATTTATTTGGCTATTCAAAAATAGCAGATATACAAGCTCATAGCGCTTATAGATCTGCTATTTCAGAAACATCTTGAACATTTGGGCAAATCTTTGAGGCAAACATTTTAACTCAAATCTCTGCTTCTGGGGGATTCTACTAGCCTGGTAAACACCCCCTCCCTCCGGAAATCTCATACATTGCATTGCATTTGGTTTCAGGAAGGAGGGTCTGGGATTGCTCACAGAGTAAAGCTGCCCGAACCGCTGCGCATACGAACCAATCAGCGGCTGCTAGGGGCGGGATCATCCAATCACCTGCTTAGTAGCTTGAAAAAATGAAACTCCGTCTGTCATCGATTCTGCGCCCGAAGTCTCAGATGCAAGTACGCTGTGAAACAAAATGTGTGTCGCAAGCTTCTTCCATTTGACGGAGTGAGGTTAGGATTCTACAAATGTCTTCTAAATCCTGGTTCATACAGGTAAATACAGGTTTCTGAAAAACCTATTGTAAAGGTTGACCAAGCGGCCCAGGCTCCAAAAATGAACAAGTTCAGAATTTGCAGATCATCGAGTTTTATTTCTCTCACACCTCCGGGAAACAGTCCAATATGCAGCAGGTAGATAGTGGAAAATAAATAAGATGTGGAAAAATAGACCTACAAAAATTATAGAATTACTTAAAGCACAACTAAAGACAACAAACCATACAGTGACTGCACAACAAGGCTATCCCTTAACTAAGGGCCCTGGCAGCTCTGTCTCACGGCTGTTAACGCTTTGCTTGCCAAGTTCAACTAACTGACTGTCACTTGCAGCCTCCCTTAAATAGGGAGTGGATCCTACCACAAGCACAGAAACAATTAACCTCAACTTTTGCTTATCTACAAGCTTACAACTATCTGATGAATAAATAACCTACCACATAAATAGATGTTGTACTTTAAACTAAACACCATTTTGGGTTTGCATTTACTTCAAAAAGACATAGAAATACTTTGCTCATTAACATTGTCAAACACCCCTCCTCCTCTACAGTACATGGCACGTTCCACCCCTTCTTAAACCCAATTGACGACTAGCCTGCTCTGTTTCGGCAGTTACCAGTCAGATTCAGAGGGTGCCAGTACTGCAGAGGAAAGACCAGGTGACAAACAAACATTTCAGATCAGTTCCAATAAACAGTGTTTAAATAAACAAAGTTTGAACCCCTGCAGTCTGTCATTTCTACATTGAATACAGGTAAAATCATATACTACAAATAGTCCCTTCCCTCTTAGTGTGTCTATGTATAGGGCACGGGCTGCCCGTGACACCTATGTTTCTATATCAGTGGTTCTCAAACTGTTCCATGTGGAGGACCCCCAAAATGATATGTATTCGGCCGCGGACCCCCGTCTCAAAACATTTAGTTCCAGGGACTTTCATGAAGCAAGTTTGACTACAAATGTTCAAGATTTAAAAAATAAATAGCAGATCTACAAGCTCACTCGGTGCCGGGCTATGAGCTTGTATATCTGCTATTTTTGAAATGACACATGATGCGTTCCCGGTCTTAAAGGGTTAAAGTCAAACACCCCTTTTAAAAGCACAAGAAACTGGTGACGGACATGAAGGAGTTTTTCTTCCATTTCCGTAACGGAGGTGTAAGTGTGTGGGGGGGGGGGGGGGGGAAGGGGAGGAGCTAGCTAGAAACGGTCAAACAAAAACACAACGTTTGATTGACACTTGACTGCGTCATCGGAGTCATTAATGAAGTTGAAGCCAGATGGACGTTATTGTTGTAGCGCTCAACGCTCGTCACGCCGTGACACGGGTCGTGCGTCACTTTCTCAGCTTTGTGTCCTTCGTGTCCTTATGGCTTCTGTAGAAAATGACAGGTAGCCTGCTGCCTCGTCTCTGTTAGTGTCAACGCAGCATGACAGGAAATGAAAACAATATTACGCTTCAACGTACAGAGACACACAACACTCTCTGCTCACTACATGGTACTAAACATTACTAGAAGGTTCAGCTGAAACCACTTGAGCAGGCCATCACAATCAGTGGTTCACAGGAGCGGGCGTGAGGCCTTGTCTGTTTGGAGGAATAGTCCAGGATTTGGTCACAAAATGTTGCCCAAAATCACAATCTGCATTTCTAGGTCATTATATCCTGTATTCAAATTGCCAAGAGGGGGGGGGGGGGGTTACGCCACAAACGTAACATCCAGACTTGCGAGGCGCACCGTTTGTCCGCTCCACACCAAACTCTGTACAAACACTGTTCAGGGCTCTGCCATCAGAATAGCCACACCAGGGACCACCTGTGGCCCCGCTCGGGGACCACCTGTGGCCCCGCTCGGGGACCACCTGTGGCCCCGCTCGGGGACCACATGTGGCTCCGCTCGGGGACCACCTGTGGCCCCGCTCGGGGACCACATGTGGCCCCGCTCGGGGAACACCTGTGGCCCCGCTCGGGGACCACCTGTGGCCCCGCTCGGGGACCACCTGTGGCCCCGCTCGGGGACCACCTGTGGCCCCGCTCGGGGACCACCTGTGGCTCCGCTCGGGGACCACCTGTGGCCCCGCTCGGGGACCACATGTGGCTCCGCTCGGGGAACACCTGTGGCCCCGCTCGGGGAACACCTGTGGCTCCGCTCGGGGACCACCTGTGGCCCCGCTCGGGGACCACCTGTGGCCCCGCTCGGGGACCACATGTGGCTCCGCTCGGGGACCACCTGTGGCCCCGCTCGGGGCCACATGTGGCCCCGCTCGGGGACCACCTGTGGCCCCGCTCGGGGACCACATGTGGCTCCGCTCGGGGACCACCTGTGGCCCCGCTCGGGGACCACATGTGGCCCCGCTCGGGGACCACCTGTGGCCCCGCTCGGGGACCACATGTGGCTCCGCTCGGGGACCACCTGTGGCCCCGCTCGGGGACCACATGTGGCTCCGCTCGGGGACCACCTGTGGCCCCGCTCGGGGACCACATGTGGCCCCGCTCGGGGACCACCTGTGGCCCCGCTCGGGGACCACATGTGGCTCCGCTCGGGGACCACCTGTGGCCCCGCTCGGGGACCACATGTGGCTCCGCTCGGGGACCACCTGTGGCCCCGCTCGGGGACCACCTGTGGCCCCGCTCGGGGACCACATGTGGCCCCGCTCGGGGAACACCTGTGGCCCCGCTCGGGGACCACCTGTGGCCCCGCTCGGGGACCACCTGTGGCCCCGCTCGGGGACCACATGTGGCTCCGCTCGGGGACCACCTGTGGCCCCGCTCGGGGACCACATGTGGCTCCGCTCGGGGACCACCTGTGGCCCCGCTCGGGGACCACATGTGGCCCCGCTCGGGGACCACCTGTGGCCCCGCTCGGGGACCACATGTGGCCCCGCTCGGGGACCACCTGTGGCCCCGCTCGGGGACCACATGTGGCTCCGCTCGGGGACCACATGTGGCCCCGCTCGGGGACCACATGTGGCCCCGCTCGGGGACCACCTGTGGCCCCGCTCGGGGACCACATGTGGCTCCGCTCGGGGACCACCTGTGGCCCCGCTCGGGGACCACATGTGGCCCCGCTCGGGGAACACCTGTGGCCCCGCTCGGGGACCACCTGTGGCCCCGCTCGGGGACCACCTGTGGCCCCGCTCGGGGACCACCTGTGGCCCCGCTCGGGGACCACCTGTGGCCCCGCTCGGGGACCACATGTGGCTCCGCTCGGGGACCACCTGTGGCCCCGCTCGGGGACCACATGTGGCCCCGCTCGGGGAACACCTGTGGCCCCGCTCGGGGACCACCTGTGGCCCCGCTCGGGGACCACCTGTGGCCCCGCTCGGGGACCACCTGTGGCCCCGCTCGGGGACCACCTGTGGCTCCGCTCGGGGACCACCTGTGGCCCCGCTCGGGGACCACATGTGGCTCCGCTCGGGGACCACCTGTGGCCCCGCTCGGGGACCACATGTGGCTCCGCTCGGGGAACACCTGTGGCCCCGCTCGGGGACCACATGTGGCTCCGCTCGGGGACCACCTGTGGCCCCGCTCGGGGACCACATGTGGCCCCGCTCGGGGACCACCTGTGGCCCCGCTCGGGGACCACATGTGGCTCCGCTCGGGGACCACCTGTGGCCCCGCTCGGGGACCACATGTGGCCCCGCTCGGGGAACACCTGTGGCCCCGCTCGGGGACCACCTGTGGCCCCGCTCGGGGACCACCTGTGGCCCCGCTCGGGGACCACCTGTGGCCCCGCTCGGGGAACACCTGTGGCCCCGCTCAGGGACCCCTGGGTTCCACAAGTGCACCGTTTGTCTGATCAGCACCAAACTTGGCACAAACGCTGTTCAGGGGCCTTCCATGACAATAGTCCCACCACTCGTGGTCAGTCAGTCAGCCCCAAGGGCCATGTCAGGAGGTCCCTGGGGGCCACATGGGCCACACCGTTGCTCCAATCCGCCCTGAACTCGTCACAAACACTGTTCAGGAGTCACAAGAATAGTCATACCAAAAAAAAAAAACTCAATTGCACATATATATGGGACACAACAGCAGTGTTACATCAGAGTTTAACACTTCAAATGGCCATAACTCAGTGAGCATTTCTCTGATCTGCGCTATATAGGGCTGGATTTGCAGGCAGCGTGTTGAGAGCTTATAGATCTGCTATTTATACCAAATGTTGGCCCCAGAATAGGGACGCTATGTGGTTCAAACACTCCTTCAGCACCTTCAAGACCCTCAACAGCCTGAACACCCTCAACA
>NW_027660879.1:37500-48176 GCF_963280865.1 Gymnoscopelus braueri
GCGTCCAATATGACTGCCAGGAGCTTAAATGGCTTTATGATACTGTTCAACCTAGAAAGGTGGTTTTGGTGTCTGTAGGGTTCAAGAAATATGGCTGAATCAGTGAAATTACCATCAGTTAATTTTGTATTGCCAAATCAAAGATGGTGTCCATCCCATGGTGATGTTCCATTGTACTAAATTATGTTAAAAACAACAAAATATTGCAGTTGTGTGAGGGAATCTGTGAACTTCGTGAACGTGATTCATATGGGGACCTGGGGCGGGGGGGGGGGGCATTCATAGGTGTAGAATCTATTTCTAATGTTATATTTGACTTGCTGGTCAGTCTTTGGCCTATGTGCTAAAGGTCAGGTCAAGGTCTCTCTCGCACCTTATCGTCCAACCAGGTGTCCAAGCAGGCAGCAGATATGGTCACTGGTTGACATGTACAGCAGGCCCTATTCACCTCACAATTGACATGGAGCCGTTTGTTGACACCTTGCAGGTATATAAGCATCTTATATTCTTCAGCTGCATTGCAAAACTGATGCAAGGTTCAGCACTGGAAGTGGAAATGCATGTGGTTGCAGAACATGACAGGCAAGTTCAGTGGTCAGTCCTGAGTGTATCAGCAGCACTCTGAAGTGGTTTCTATCAACTTGGCCAAAGACATTTGAACAGATACAGCAGTAGCCTACCTGGACACTGCACATCTCCATCCTACTGGCTGACAGTGGGTAGACAACTTCTTCCTACACTTCACATCCACCAGTTTGAATGCGCAGGGAGACACATTGACATTAACTTCACCTTTTCTCTCATGAAGCACATGACTGAAGCACTTCTTCCATGCTGGCCATGTGCAGTGTGCTTGATATCTAACCCAGTGCCTGCTGAAGATGCATGTGCTCCATGCCATAGCATAGAGGCTAAGCTAGACCTTGTCTGTCGGCACCATGATGGATTCTGGATCACTGTCTCTGCTGACCAGTCTGGGGAGCAGACTGCCATAACGATCAGGAAAGATGCTGTCATGATGCATGTGAGTGGAGTGGACTGAAGCCTTCCCCAAAATGTGCAGAAACAGAGGGAGAGTTGAAGCACTGGTGTGTCTTGGTCATAAAATATTGGGGTGTAGGATTCCTCACACACAGAAAGATCATCTCTTCAATCCCATCCTTGGCTAATTTGCCCCCATGCTGTTGTGAATAGTAATGTCCTTTACCCACATGAGATGTCATCATGAAGAGTAAGAACATTAAGCAGAAGCCGTTGAGCATGTTGTACACCTTCAGTGCTGACGATAGATACTCCATTTAGTCATGATGAGGCAGACATCACCATGAGTTCCTATATCCCTGATGCAGCCATCTCTGGAAAGGGTGTGATACACATGCTCAGTGATTACACTGATGTTCTTGTCCTGTTGTATGCTGTGTATTGGGGTGTATCAGGTGGACCTACAGTGTAAAGTATAGATGGAGCATTGGGATGGGACAGTCTTATATGTATGACAAAGGCAAGATCAGAGCACACTACACTTTGCTGGCAGGGAACTTCCCAGGCTACCCTGATGTGCTGGGTGAGGTGGGTGCCACAAGTCAATGGCCCTTCCTCCAACACCGACCAACCTGTTGCACCACATGTGGGCTCATTTATTTACAAGTGATGTTGTGGAAAGTGGCAGACCACCAAGCCCCACCTGACAAGTCGTTTGATGTCACAAAATTTGGATAAGAGATCTAGGATATTCTTGTTCCTGTCATTGCTAAGGGTGACCCCACCGTCAGAGCTATGTGACATGGTGCAATATCAATTTAGGGCACAGAGAGTGAGAAGTACATCACTGATGTACTGTAACTGCTCTGGTGAAGATGGTTACTGATGATATGTTCAAGCTACAGATGAGGAGTGATGTTAATAAGGAGGATACTTGTAAGGATGAGGTAGAACAGGATGTGGGTTGGAGAATACAGATGTAGTTGCAAAAGATACATATTTGACATTAGATTATATCATTTTACATTCATGTTATTATGAATACCAATTCTTGTGACATGTTAATGACACTTTTCACAAAACAAAATCATGAATAGTGAACCATGAATGTTCATCAAGTTGTTTCCATTTGTTGTTCTCCCAGAGGTCAATTTTAACCTTGACCTGACCTTTGACATGATTGACCTGATATTAAAAAAATAACATCAGGAATGGATTCTACATATGAAAACCCTAAAAAAGAGGTATTAAACAGAGGTATTCTAAGACAAGCGGATTAAAAGTAAAAAATTGCCAGGCGTGTGTTTAGTGGCCATTTTGGATATTTTCTTACCCATTGCACTATATTCTGTTTATTGAATTTCATAATACATTTCCTTAGAATCTATGTATGTAAACATGGTTTTAAATCTATAGGTAATTTACAAAGGAACCCTTTGTGTTCCATCTTTCATTAAAACCAAAGTACATCTTATGTCACATATAGTCACTATGTTGTCACTGCCTGTAATAGAAAAATATTCTAGATATGCACATTTTAACAACCTTTCTGGACAATATATAGTCTGAGCTTTATCCCAACCATTTTTCAGAGAGAGAGGGTCAATAATAAGAGAGAACCATCAGTTTGAAGTAGAATGCTTCATTCGGATTTTGAAAACTGTGTTTTGGCTTGTGGTTATAAAAGGAGTGATAACACACAGATAGCTACCACCGATGCAAGGCTATCACATTTTTCCTAGCTCTAGGGGTGTACCTACCCAAAAATCACTATGAGAATTAATCCCCCCAGATGGTAATGATGACCCCATTTTTGGGGTCCTGGCTCACGGACTATTAACCACTTCAGCCCTATTTTATACCTAGGCTAATTGAAAATAGCAGATCTACAAGCTGACAACGCGTCGCATCGCGACGCGTTGTCAGCTTGTAGATATTTTTATATCTACAAAATAATATATAAAATAACTAAAATATTTTAGTTATTTTACTTTTGGTAATTTAAGTACATTTTGATGCCAATACTTTTGCACTTTTACTCAAGTAAAGTTTTGATTCCGAACTGTTACTTGTAACAGAGTACTTCTAAATTGCAGTATTGGTACTTTTACTTAAGTAAAGCAATTGAGTACTTTTTCCACCACTGATGCTGACTGAGTGGTTCAGAGAGTGTCTCGGGGGAATTGATGAGGTGTGACAGCGTGACAGATGTGACAGTAATGACGCTGTGGCCATGCGGTGGCGCTGTGGCCGTGCGGCGGCTCTGTGAACATCCTGCCCACAGAGATGATTAGACCACCTGTGGAGCACGTGGTGGTGTCCTAGAGACCGCTGGTTTTCAACCGGCGGTCCGGGGACCACCAGTGGTCCTTGAGGGAGTACCAGCGGGGGTCCCCAGCTAAATTAGTTAACATAGCGTCACAATCATTTTCAACCACTTAGCTTTGGCTATTCAAAAATAGCAGATCTACAAGCTCAAGCTACGAGCTTGTAGATCTGCTATTTTTTGAAAAATCTTGAAAATGTGTGCATATCTTTGAATATTTATATTTTTGAAAGCGAAAATGAACTGATATCTTTTGCTTCTGGGGGGTCCCTGGCACAAAACATTTTCAAATGGGGGTCCGCGGCCAAATGTATATCAATGTAGGGGTCCTTGGCACGAAAAAGGTTGAAAACCACTGTCCCAGACCACTGCTTCTCAATGGGCGGCCGTTTTTTTTGAACATATCTGTCAAACGCTTGAGAGCTTATTTATAGTGTGGTCCTTTGAATGTGTGTATTCAATAGAATAGAAGCATTTAATGTCATTAAAATACAACATTAAAAACTCCAACATGGATGAACACAAAAAAGCCAAAACCTATTTCCATTGTGGTCCACTACAAACACTCAAGACAGAAAGAAAGAACAAGAGTGCAAACAGGACTAATAAATAAAACAGTTTTAACAACAACAACAACAACAACAACAACAACAACAACAACAACAACACGAGCGGGCCAGGAGTCCTAAGAACTAACCCTAACCCTAACCTAGGAAACACTACCACCAATATATATATCAATATATAATTATTATTATTTAATCATAATTTCAATGAGACCTGCGCCGCCCGTTCCGCGGTGACACTCCAATGCTCTCTGCTGTCTTGACTCTCACATGAGTTATAAATGTGAGCGTGCTGTAACAACTAATGTATCAATTTAATGTAAATATAACATATAAATTATGTATATATTTACGGTAAAAAAAAAGAAAAAAGAAATGTATACATATATTATTCTTTTCATTTGAATTGTGTTGCAAACACTGTACCTTATTTCTTATTTATTTCCTTTTGCAAAACTGAGCCAGGGGTAGGGCTCGATAAGCATCATGCTTCTCCCTATCCCCTTTTCCAGTTTCTTGGACACTTCATGTACACAAACTTGTGCCTTGGACCTCCTTTTCCTGTGATTATGTCTTTTCAAATTTGTATCAATGCACTTGTGTATATATGTATCTTTCTGTTGTCCAAAAGAGCTGGAAATAAACTGAACTGAACTGAACTGAACTACCCTTCCTCTTCGCCTTGCCTACTTGTTGTTAACTAGTTGTATGAACTCTTGTTGTATTGTTGTATTGTTTTATTGGATCTTGTTTAGTCGATGCACTTATTTGTTTTAGCTCTTGCTCATTTGATTTTCCTATGTGTCTCATCTGTTTAAGAAAGTATGGAGCTGATATATCGCACTTTTACCTTAGTGCTAGGTATACTCTTGGTTGCTTGTTTTTGCAGAAAATGCACTTAAGAGACTTCTGGTGATTAGTAGTTTAGTTCCCTACCTATGTTGAATGCACTTATTGTGAAATGGCGTTGGAACAACAGATGTTCAGGAGGTGGAGAAACACACCTTCACTCCGCCCACTCACCAATCTACCTGCCACTATTATTCATACCCTGTCAGAATTACCCAGAAACCCCTTTGCTCGCTTTCCTACTTCGTACTCAAGCGCGTACCAGCGTTTCTGCATCCCTCCACCAGCACAGGTTGTTCTTCTCCACCACTCCTCTCTCTTCTTCCCTCTCTGTCTCTCTCTCTGTCTCTCTCTCTGCCTCTCTTTCTCCCTCCTTCTCTCTCTCTCCCACTTCTCAGGTTCTTGCTGGGGGTAACAGCCCATGCGTGACGTGTGGTCTACGCCAGGGGTCTTCAACAGGGGGTCCGGGACCCCTAGGGGTCCTCAGAGTTACTACAGGGGGTCCGCCAAATCTCTGTGTGATAAGATATTTTTTTTACCTTAAGCACTTGAACGCTAGCATCCCTTTTCTGAGGAGAACTTTAGCCAAAAATAGCAGATCTACAAGCTCACAACGCCTCACGCTGCGAGGCGTTGTGAGCTGTGGGCGAAGAGGTATAGGTGTAGAGGTATAGGTGTAGAGGTATAGGTTGTAGAGGTATAGGTGTAGAGGTATAGGTGTAGAGGGGAAAAATAACAGTAAACGTTTAAAAAGTTGAATCTAAAACACAATTGTATACAATACAGAGGGGGTCCCTGCTTCAGCTCTCTCTCAGCTAGGGGGTCCTTGGGCTGAAAACGTTGAAGACCCCTGGACTACGCTAACGACCTCCTCCCCAAAGACTCAGGGTCGGCGACCCACCCCGGAACCCTCCTCCTCCCCCCACCATCACATTCTATTCTATTTATTCAATAAAAAACCCTTAAAGGTTCCATAAAGGTGTGTTTCTTCTCATAGTGAAGTCCAATGATTGTTTAGATGGAGCCATGATGTAAGAGCACCTTTAGCCTTGGTAGTGAAGCTTGCAGGGAGTTCACTCCCATAGGCTGTATGGTGGCTGTATAATAATAATAAAACAAAGCATTTTACGGTGGCGGCTGATTTGACCACATGAGACTAAGGACCTACATCCTGCCCACAGACGGTGACCTCATGGTCTCCAGAGAGAGAGACATCAGAACACCTTCTGATAGAGGAACCTCACATGAAGACATCTGTCCTCCATTTGGGTGACAGGGACATCCTGTCAACCCCCCCCCTCCCCCCTCATAAACCCCCCCCCCCCCCCCCCCCACATGTCAAAGACATCTCACTCTAATCATTTCGTCTCTGTCAGGCATGAACCTTGTATGCAGTGGTGTAAAGTAACTAAGTACATTTACTCAAGTACTGTACTTAAGAAAAAAAAATAGGTACCTTTTACTTTACTGGAGTATTTCCAATTTCACTTTGGAGTTTTACTTCTACTCCACTACATCTCAGAGGCAAATATTGTACTTTTTACTGCACTACAATTATTTGAAAACTTTAGTTACTAATTTTCATTATCATTACAAAACATACATTAACCACTTCCATTTGAAAATAGCCAATCTACAAGCTCACAACGCGTCGCATTTGCGACGCGTTGTGAGCTTGTAGCTCGGCTATTTTCAAAGCATTTTCATACATTTGGAAACTTGTGAAATGGGACATTCTACAAAATGAGTACTTTTACTTTCAGTACTTAAGAATATTTGAATTTGAATACTTTAGTGCTTTTACTCAAGTGCATTTTGAATACCGGACTTTTACTTGTAGAGTATTTCTACATTACAGTATTGTGTCACAATATGAGACAAGTGCAGAACCAGGCAGATCAAGTTCAATGACGATTTATTATCACACTCTCAATACAAGGTGGCAATAAAGCAGGACATATAAAGCAGGACACACAGGCCTCCCTCACACAGTTAAAACACTCGTTTTATGGCTGCCTTATGCCTCACGAGAAGCATAAGGCTGTTTCAATAGAGCACCGAAGTCCTGATGTCACTCGTTCAACCCCAGGTTTGCGGAAGTAATTTCTCTATGGAGAATAACATTGGGTCATCTTAGAATCGTCTCATATAAGAATTGTGGTCCAAAAATAAACACCGCGTGTCGGCGTTATTGTCAGGGAGGAGGTTCTGTATCGTTTATGATAGTCAGTCACTTATATTTGATACAGTCTGTTTCTGGCGAAAATGTAACTAATTCGGCAGAAGTAACATTAGCGTTTTCTCACCGTCAGTTGATGCTTCATATCCATAAGAGTCAACCCGCCGGGGTCATTTGTTTATTTTTGGAACACAGTTCTTATTTGACGCGATATTAAATACGTCTATGGGATTCAGAACGGGGGTGGAAAACTGCAAACCAGGTAGACAAACAAAGGATGTGTAAATGACGTCAGACTTCGGCGGTCTATTAATTTCCATGGAAGTCACGTGTTTTGATAAAGCTGACTTGCCTTAGGGGAGGGGGGGGGAACCAGAGAGCGGCGAGGCAAGTCAGCTTTATCACAATCTGGGAACCCATCGCCAAATAAAAAGGAAAAACAGCGCCATCTGCTATTTTTCACTTATTCATTTGGCTCTGGGCGGAGCTGAATGGACGACCGTGCTCAGGGAAACTGGGGTTTTGGTCTGCCTTCATTCAGCCTTTCACTTCCGGTGGTGCGACTATGTTTTCATTCCCACTAACAATATTTCTCCACGGAACACTAACACCATTTCTCCCAAAGAACATGGATGGTTTTGGTTAGAAGCCCACTTGTTTCTATGATGAAAGAGCAAGTTAAAATGTTACTAACTTTCTGTGGTTTTGTCGGCTTCGAGGACGCTATTGTTAAATGAGTTTCGGTTTGTTTCCAGTGTGGAACTAACGGCACACACGTAAATCCCGCCCACTACATTTGATTGGGTGAAGCGTGGCCTGCTTCCTGATCTGATGGCACGCCCACTTGTAGCCAATGTGCATAGGTTGTCAACACGGCTACCGACAGATTCAAACGCAGAGCAGAATCTGTTCTTGAGAGATTAGCTTTATCAAAACACGTGACATCCATAGGAAATGAATTGAAACGGCCTTATGCTTCACGTAAGGCATGAGGCAGCCATAAAACACTTGTTTTAACTGTGTGAGGGAGGCCCATGATAACGACTATGATCTAATAATAGAACACTGAACACAGGGAGGTTTAAATAGACACACACCACACACAGGTGAAACATACAACTACAATCAACACATGATTGGCTGAGACTGAACAGGACAACAGGTGAACTACTAACTGCAATTACAGACTGGTGAGACAAGACAGGAAGCAACAACTAGGGCAGACAGGAAACACTAGGAACAACACTACACAATACAAGTACAAGGAGAACAGGAAACAATAGGAATGATACTACATAATAAGATACAAGGACACAGATCCTGACATATTGATACTTTTACTTTTAAGTACAAAATGTGATGACTTTTTCCACCCCCGATTGCATCTCCATATGTCAACTGTTTTGAGTTCATGAATTATAATGCCTACTTGTGTCACACGAAAGTAGTGAAGACTGTCCATGTATACAGGCTGCTTCTGATGATATTGTCATTCTATAATGAATGGGGAGGACCTCTTTCATAATTGTTTGTATTAGTTATATCAGAGTGTGTTTTATTTGTTTTAGATTGTTTAATGAAGGTTCTGGCGACAGATATATCTATACCGTATGCTTCAATGTACACACATGTGTACATAAACATTTTCACATAGCTTTTAAACTGTGCTGTTATGTTAGGTCAAAAAAAATCAGCAGCAATCACAGTGTAAAATGTATTTTTTAATACATATTCCTGTTCAACGTATGCTTTATGTTGTGACGTCGTCAAGACATCTCCCCCATAACACGTGGATCTGGTAATGTTTGTAATGTTGCATCAAGTCCCATGTATGAAATCTATGAAATTCATGCATGAAATCTATGAAATTCATGCATGAAATCTATGAAATTCATGCATGAAATCTATGAAATTCATGCATGAAATCTATGGAATTCATGCATGAAATCTATGAAATGTATGCATGAAATGAAATCTATAAAGATGATAATAGATGGTATGTCAGTTAAAGACGGAGCCAGGCAGGCGGGGGTATTCTGAGGTCATTCTCCTGTGGGCCAGGGCTGGAAGAAGTACTCAGATTATTATTATAATGTTTTACTTAAAGGAGAATTTCACCCCTGGAAGAACTTACAGTCACTCAATATTTGTAGTAGATAACAGTAGCAGAATTTGAAATTTGCTCCCTATGGCCAGAAAAAATATAGAAGTCTGTGTGTTTGACTGGGGCTTGACTGGACCGCTGCATTACTACAATGACCATAATGCTTTGGGGCACTGCCCTTCCTTGTGGGGAGGGGAGGCTGCGTGGGGGTGTGGTCTACATTGTAGTCAGGAAATAAGGTGAGATAAAGGGACTACGAGTCAAATGACTCATAGTGTCTGAGGATATGGATACAAATCCAAAAACACAGACACAAAAAACACACCAGGATCATGTTTATGGGTCCTAGACCTAAATAAAAATAGGGGTTTGATGCAAAATCGGCAAAATGTCCCTTTAAGTAAAAGTAGCAATACCACAATACATACATATAAAAGTAGGCCTACATCAAAAATATACTTAACAGTATCCAAGTAAAAGTACTCACTATGAATCGTTCATTTCACGATTTTGAAAATAGCTCACAAAGCATGGCATCGCTGTGAGCTTGTAGATCTGCTATTTTTGAATCGCCAAAGCATAGAACAGGGTTTAAGTGGTTAATGTAGGCTGTGTGACTAACCATGTCAAATCATTGCAGCTGGTCACATGTAAGACCATGTGACCAGCTGTACTTAAAGCTGTACTACGTAACTTTTTGTCCAATCGGTGTCTGGTTGGACAAAGACTCTGTTTCTCCCCTGAGCAAGCAGGCAGGCTCTATGAGCTCAGTGGTAAAACATGTCAGCACTACTTACACAGGAGACACAGGTTTGAATCTGGGTTCCACAGTGCAGCTTTAAAGGGATAGTTCACGCAAAAAAAATCACCCCATGTAGACTTGAATTCATGTGTTTGTCTCATTACTAAGGCAATAATAATCTGATGACCAGCGGTTCCGGTAGGAGACACAAAGGAGACTCTTTGTGTCTCCTACCGGAACCACTGCTGGTCATCACATTATTCTCTTATAGGAATGAGACAAAAACTAAACAACATATCCATGAATTCAAGTCTCCATGGAGTGACTCATACATAGAAAAAAACTTTGGGGGTGAACTAACCCTTTAAGTTCAGTACTAGAGTAAATGTACTTGATTACCTGGAGCGTTGTGTGGACACACACACACACACACACACACACACACACACACACACACACACACACACACACACACACACACACACACACACACACACACACACACACACACACACACACACACACACACACACACACACACACACACACACACACCCAAACTCACCTGGAAGTGAAAACATTGTTCCACACGCTGTCAACACACACACATACACACACATACACACACACACACGCACACGCACACGCACAAACACACACACACACACACACACACACAGACACAGACACACACACACACACACACACACAAACCACAGTTTCCCAACAGCAGCTAGACTCCTCTCTCTCTCTCTCGCCCTCACCACCTCATCGCCTGCCAATATCAACACTGTGTGTGTGTGTGTGTGTGTGTGTGTGTGTGTGTGTGTGTGTGTGTGTGTGTGTGTGTGTGTGTGTGTGTGTGTGTGTGTGTGTGTGTGTGTGTGTGTGTGTAGTTGAATTTGAGAAGTATTTTTTTTAACCCCTTC
>NW_027660879.1:53376-70876 GCF_963280865.1 Gymnoscopelus braueri
GCCGTGTGATCCTGACAGCTCCTGAAACAGTTCCTGTTTAGAAAAAAGGAAAAAAAGTATTGTGGTTCCGGTTGGCGTGGCATTGTTTGTGTTCCGCACATAATGTGAATCAATTAGTTTAGTCACGCTAAGAGTTAGAATAAAAGATGGACCAAACCATTATTATAGCAAAATAAAGCGGGAATCATTTTGGAGATGCACGGCGCCGGTGGTTTCCGGTCGTGTGTTCCGGTTATTTCCGCTCCAGACCGGATCAAGCCCTATTTTAAAAACAGGGAAAAATATTGTGAGCTTGTAGATTGGCTATTTATTTATTTTTAATCTTTTGCCTATGACATGCACGCTATATGGACAGCAGCTTGAAAGTGGTTCATTTCACTATATTTCCAGCAGCTAGAAGATAATACAACAAGATAATGTATAAGAATGACTATTCACAGGTTTCTCTCTCCCACCTCCAGTATAGTGTCTCTCAAACGTTTTCATTTCACGGATCCCCAAAGTGTACAAATGGAACCAAATGGAATTGTAAGGGTCCATTTGGTTCCATGTGTACACTCTCAGAGTTACAGACCTGTAAGGGTCCATTTGGTTCCATGTGTACACTCTCAGAGTTACAGACCTGTAAGGGTCCATTTGGTTCCATGTGTACACTCTCAGAGTTACAGACCATTTGTCCATTTGGAACCCCTTAAAAGGAACCCTGAGGGTCCCTGAACCACTATAGACAGTAGTAGAATTATGTATTCAACTAATGTCAAAACAGAAGCTTCACTTCTGGTTGGTTGTTCCTGGAACAAAGTATTTTCTAAAGACAGCCGACAGCCTCAATCTAGGGGGCCTTTGACATGGAAACGGTTGAGAGAACACTTGCTCTAAGAAAGACTAGACTGGTTGTGGGTATCTTTTATATTTCAGTACGTTATATATTTAATGTACACATTGTCCCAAATAAAGCGTATATCTGTCAAGGTGCAAGGTTCAAGGTTGTCCTTTATTGTTACATCTTGTGTACAGGAACATAAGAGTAAAAAAATAGTTTCTTCTGGATCGTCACAACATTGTAGCAGCATCAATAATAATAATAATAATAATAATAATAATAATAATAATAATAATAATAATAGTAAACATATATACAACAAGATGGAAAATAAACATAATTTGTCCCACTTCAGAATGAATGTCTGGGCTCAGTCATTTGTCATAATATGTACCTTTTAAATATGCACTTTGTAATAATGATAACATGGTTTATATTATGTACGTTTAATAATGTGTACACAGAGTCCAAAGGGGAGCGCGCGCATCCCAATACAAATGTACAGGTTGTTGAACAACAATGTTTATACTGGAGACGGAAGGGAAGTCTGTTTCACACTGTCTTAGCTGTGTCCTCAGTCTGCCTCTCACTGTCTTAACTGTGTCTTCAGTCTGTTTCACACTGTCTTAACTGTGTCCTCAGTCTGCCTCTCACTGTCTTAACTGTGTCTTCAGTCTGCCTCACACTGTGTCTTAACTGTGTCTTCAGTCTGCCTCAAACCGACTTAACTGTGTCTTCAGTCTGCCTCACACTGTCTTAACTGTGTCCTCAGTCTGCCTCACACCATCTTAGCTGTGTCTTCAGTCTGCCTCACACTGTCTTAACTGTGTCTTCAGTCTGCCTCACACTGTCTTAACTGTGTCTTCAGTCTGCCTCACACTGTCTTAACTGTGTCTTCAGTCTGCCTCACACTGTCTTAACTGTGTCTTCAGTCTGCCTCACACTGTCTTAACTGTGTCTTCAGTCTGCCTCACACTGTCTTAACTGTGTCTTCAGTCTGCCTCACACCATCTTAGCTGTGTCTTCAGTCTGCCTCACACTGTCTTAACTGTGTTGTCTTCAGTCTGCCTCACACTGTCTTAACTGTGTCTTCAGTCTGCCTCACACTGTCTTAACTGTGTCTTCAGTCTGCCTCACACCGTCTTAGCTGTGTCCTCAGTCTGCCTCACACTGTCTTAGCTGTGTCTTCACATTTATAGTGACTTTTTAAGATACTATACAAAATGGTCAAACATTGGCCAGATTGTACCATTTTACAGGTAAACATATTGAAAACAGCTGATCTACATGCTCACAGCGCCTCGCAAGCTTGTAGATCTGCTGTTTTCACAATATGTATCTGTGGAGTCAAACTAAACATCAATTCCAAGTGCTTGTCAGGGTAGGGGTTCAAATATGGTTCAGTTCAAATAGGATTATATTGGGGAAGGGTTTGTGAACCAGTGTGTTAGAGACCTGATGAAGAGCCGTTTGAGTTGGAGCTGCATGACGTTGGCAGACCTCCCTTCCAAAGTGATGTGTTTAGACAGTCTGACGTGTGTTTCCTGTCTTCATCAATGGACCTTCTCTGATGAAGATGAAACACTTGGGTCACAGGGGCATTCTTTTTTATAAAGGAGCACTTCGCCCGTTTTCAACGTTATATTCACATACCGTAATTCGGTCCTCACTGTGATGCTCATTATAAGACCACACCCTTTCTGTCTCTACTCACTCTGTCTCTCAGAGGAGGGCTGTGGATAGGTCAGAAACCTGCCTACCAGTGACATCACCGGGCATACTTTTTTTTAAAGTGAACATTTGTAAAACATGTTGTTCCAGTGACCTCCAGAAGATTTGAGGGTACCGATTTGAGTTATAAATGTTCACTTTAGAAAATATATATATTCAAAGATTTGCACAAATTTACCAAGAAATTTCAAAAAATAGCAAATCTACAAGCTCATAGCGCGGCACCAAGTGCCGCGCTATGAGCTTGTAGATCTGCTATTTTTTGAATAGCCAAATAAATCTAAAAATGACACAAAGATGTGTTCCCGCTCTTAACGGATTAAACAAGATTTCAATCAGTGACTGTAAAACATGTCATGTTTTTAATGCAAGTATACTGGCTATAAGTCTGTACGTTCTATTAGCTTGGACTCCCTGTCAATGATGTCACTGGTTGGCAGGTTTCTGGACTGACTCAGTGAGCATTAGTGAGGACCAGTTATGTGAAGATAGGGTTGAAAATAGAGTGAAGTGCTCCTTTCTAAACTTCCATGGACTTTATTGAAGTTATGTTGGAGTACTCTGCACTTGTTTTTCTACAAAAATAAAATAACTTCAAACTCTTTCGTTCGTTCATGTCAAAAAGCCGTTTGCAGAGACAGAGTTAACAGAAACGATGCAATGTACCGTATATACATATAAATGAGCTGTCAGTTCATCAGACCAGTGAACAAGTCTTTGTACACAAACAAACACTGAGGCTGTGCGTGCGCGCAAGCACACACACACTCACACACACACACACACACAGTCACACAGACACACACACACACACAGCTGGCGTTCCGGCCCAGTTCTTTTGAGAAGCGCTTGTTTCGGCTCGCTCAGCGTCCTGTGTAGGCTTCGACAGCCCATCCTGGCACACAGCGACATGAGCGAGCGAGTGGGAAAAAGAAAAGTCATCGAAAGACGTGTTTCAATCAGATATTCATTCACTCTCTCTCTCTCTCTCTCTCTCTCTCTCTCTCTCTGAGCGTGTTTTTGCAGCCGTGCCCCCTACTTCAAAATATATGTTTTTTACTGGAGATCTGCACGCTGCTTTGAGCTGTTCCTGGAACGCAGCTGTTTGGATTGTCAGAAGCTTTATAAAGAGAGAAGGACATTGGATGTTCAAATGGCATCGTGGACGGAACAACACAGTAGCTTCTCTAGACACCCATTTCTGAATGGGACATTATCAGGTTTAATCAGACCATTGATTGGTCTGAGTAGGTGAGATACTGACCTACCGACGGGGCTCAATAGGTGTTTTGTATAAAGTATAGTTTTGGGCTGCGACGGAGGTCCGTCTCGGCAACTTTCGGCACGGCAACTCACTCGCTTTAGCTCAATCGGTGGTGCCGCTCACTCGAGTTATGTACAGATAGTTATGTACAGATAGAGTTATGTACAGATAGAGTTATGTACAGATAGAGTTATGTACAGATAGAGTTATGTACAGATAGAGTTATGTACAGATAGAGTTATGTACAGATAGAGTTATGTACAGATAGAGTTATGTACAGATAGAGTTATGTACAGATAGAGTTATGTACAGATAGAGTTATGTACAGATAGAGTTATGTACTGATAGAGTTATGTACAGATAGAGTTATGTACAGATAGAGTTATGTACAGATAGAGTTATGTACAGATAGAGTTATGTACCGATAGAGTTATGTACAGATAGAGTTATGTACAGATAGAGTTATGTACCGATAGAGTTATGTACAGATAGAGTTATGTACTGATAGAGTTATGTACAGATAGAGTTATGTACAGATAGAGTTATGTACCGATAGAGTTATGTACAGATAGAGTTATGTACAGATAGAGTTATGTACCGATAGAGTTATGTACAGATAGAGTTATGTACCGATAGTTATGTACCGATAGTTATGTACAGATAGAGTTATGTACAGATAGAGTTATGTACAGATAGAGTTATGTACCGATAGTTATGTACCGATAGTTATGTACAGATAGAGTTATGTACAGATAGAGTTATGTACAGATAGAGTTATATGTACAGATAGAGTTATGTACCGATAGTTATGTACCGATAGTTATGTACAGATAGAGTTATGTACCGATAGTTATGTACAGATAGAGTTATGTACAGATAGAGTTATGTACCGATAGAGTTATGTACCGATAGTTATGTACCGATAGTTATGTACAGATAGAGTTATGTACCGATAGTTATGTACAGATAGAGTTATGTACCGATAGTTATGTACCGATAGTTATGTACAGATAGAGTTATGTACCGATAGTTATGTACAGATAGAGTTATGTACCGATAGTTATGTACAGATAGAGTTATGTACAGATAGAGTTATGTACCGATAGTTATGTACAGATAGAGTTATGTACAGATAGAGTTATATGTACAGATAGAGTTATGTACAGATAGAGTTATATGTACAGATAGAGTTATATGTACAGATATGTACAGATAGAGTTATGTACAGATAGAGTTATATGTACAGATAGAGTTATGTACAGATAGAGTTATATGTACAGATAGAGTTATATGTACAGATATGTACAGATAGAGTTATGTACAGATAGAGTTATATGTACAGATAGAGTTATGTACAGATAGAGTTATGTGTACAGATAGAGTTATGTACAGATAGAGTTATGTACAGATAGAGCCCCGTGGGTAGGTCAGTATCTCACCTACATAGACCAATCAACAGTCTGATTAAAGGTGATAATGTCCCATTCAGGGCATTGACAGCATCCAAAGCCGGTGCTCTCGCTCACTTTGCTTCCTGCTCACTTCATATGTTTATGTTTCATGAACATTTCATGTTCAAACGCAATGACACTAATGAAGGCTCTGTTCCATTTAGTGTGTAGCACAGTGGTACACTTTGTTTTATTTATTTAAAGGACTCAGTGAGTGGACCCTTACGGGTCCATTTGGTTCCATTCGTACACTCTCAGAGTTACACACCCGTATAAGGGGCCATTTGGAACCCCCTCAAGGAACCATGAGGGTCCCTGGAGCCGCTGGAGCCAACATGGAACCATATCAGCACCCTGACTCTGTTTGACCAGAATGGAACACAACCTTAATTAGTATCATTGGTAACACCTGTGAAGGAAGTTAGGAAGCGGCCCATTTTGCCACCACTGTGCACAGAGCCTGTTGTGTGGAGAGAAAAGGGGGGATGGGGGGGGGGAACGGTCAAAGAAAAACAAATACGATTGATTGACACTTCGCTTGCGTCATCGGGAGCACTTGAAGAAAGTTGAAGCCGGCTCAACTTTTATTTTGGCAGCGCTGTATGCCCTCGTCACGCCGTGACAAATGTCACGCTTAACTTTGTAATAGCTTCTTGTCACTGACTTCCATAGAAAAGGACTTTGCTAGACCCGGGCTGTCACGTTGTCACCTGCTTAGTGTCAACAACTCAGCCATCGGCGTTCCACACATTCCTAACACATTAACACATTGTGATGTGGCTCTGAGCCAGATCAGATGGAGTCGAGCTTATCGTCCTCATGACTCCCTCCTCCCTTCTCTTTCCCCACAGACCTGACTGTCAGGTGGACGGAGCGCTGGGTGGTTGGGGCGCGCGACACAAAATGGTCAAAGTCAAGTTGAAGTCTTGAAGTCATAATTGGTCCGGGCAGCTGGCCAAAACATCTTGAAAAGGGCCGCTTTCGCCGATTTTCGATCGTCGGGCCGGTTCGGGTAGGGTCGGGTTCGGGCAGAATTTGAGAACTCTAATTAGTATAACTATATTTATAACTATTGCTATGTATTTAAGATAAAGATCTAATATAGACCAGGTATCCTGTATCATAACATGTCAAACCAAACAGCTTGAAAATGAGGTTGAGAATTCAGTGAGTCATGATGTTGAACCTCCTGCTTCAACAGACATCACATGCATTATGAGTTATGATGGTTTTATAATAGAGGAGAGACCTCCTGCTTCCATTCACATACATGGGACATAGTATGCATTAGGAGGCTCGGCTCGCCCCGAGACCAATATGGAGGCAGAGTCGACGCAGCGCTTCAACGAACATCTATACCTTTCCCCTGCCTCACGTGTTGCTTCTCTGCCTTCTGTCAGGCGTGAAGGTGTGAAGGTGCACTATAGACCATGAGACCGTAGACGTTAAGTCCACTGGTAGAGTTTTAGCTGTATATCATTTCTACCGTGGGAGCTCACTCCATTCAGTACGTCAGACCAAAAGCATGGGACCGATCAGAGTGACATCCGAGTCGACATGGAGGAGAGTGAAAGTGTAAAATGTGGATCCTGTGGACGTACGGCATCACTTTCACAGATTTCAGAGTCTTTTCCCCATAATCAGTGATCGCCACAAGTCCATCCACTGGCGTTTAAGCAGCCTTTCTTTCTTACTCGCGAAAACGTGTTACTTGAGAACTCTGTACTATAGGGGGTGAACTCTGTACTATAGGGGGTGAACTCAGTACTATAGGGGGTGAACTCTGTACTATAGGGGGTGAACTCTGTACTATAGGGGGTGAACTCTGTACTATAGGGGGTGCAACTTCTGTCCAGAAAGATTACCATATCGTTATACTGTATATACCGTTACTGCGATATAAAATGACATAGTACACAGAGGTCCGTGATAGAAGAGTTTGGCCATATTGCACACCCCTAACTACAGGCAAATTAAATATTATAAAGGACTAAAATCACCAAACTTACCCTTTAGGTAGAGCACAGAGTAAAGGGGCTTTGTTTCAGTAGAGTTTAGCAGAGCTATCATGTCAGGTAGAGTTTGGGGGGAAAGGAGCATTTTGGTAGAACTGAGTAGGAACGGTACATTAGATGTCTCCCACACGGGGGTCCCGCTTTTTAATCCATTGGGGGCTCGTCCGGAACCGGGTTCCCCTGGGCTGGAGGTCAAAGGGGGATAAAAATAGGAGCCAGTGTCTCCTGAGTGTCTCGTCCTAATGTCTCCTCCTAATGGTATTCCAAGTCTTTCTCCCCATGGTGTCTCCTCCAAGTGTCTCCTGCTAGCGTCCCCTCCTGCTGTCTCCTGCTGTCCTCACGTCCTGGTGTCTGCTGGTTGTGTCTTCTCCTGGTCGTGTGTGAACATCCACCAGGTACCAAGGCTCTCTGTCAGAACACCTGAGAGAGAGACAGAGAGAGAGAGAGAGAGAGAGAGAGAGAGAGAGAGAGAGAATTAGGTTCTGATCCCAAAGTTGTGCAGATTTTAAGTTAATCGCACAAAATCGCGAAAAGTAATACATGAGAGTTAAGTGGGGAGAAGGTGAGGGAGTAAGACAGACAATCTGGGTGGAAACAATCTGCCAATAAGCGAAACAAAGTAACTAAGTATTTCTTTGACCAAAGTTTCTACGGTGGGTTTTTTGCAGGTAAATGTTGTGAGTGACTAGAGCTGGAATGTGTGACTATAAAGAGATTGAGCCCAAGGTTCAATCCCCCTCGTTTCTCCTCACGTGATGAACGGTCCCGGCACGCCTTGCCAAGTCGGACGGCACACATGTCGATGAGTGTGAGATCAGCTCCGCTGTCCTACCCCCCCCGCCCGCCAAATTCGCCACAAACATGGTGCTGAATGTATTCTACTATTCTGCCACCAAAATGTGGAACACCCGCACCAGCCAGCCATCAGAAGGTGAGACTCCCTATCCTCTTTTAAATCCACCATCAAAGAGGTTCGACAGGACCTCGGTAAGTCTTCTAGCTTACCACCAAGCTAGCAGACAGCTATATACCACCTGACTCAGACTCTAGTATGTAGTACAAGGGTCTTCAACAGGGGGTCCGGGACCCCTAGGGGGTCCTCAGAGTTACTACAGGGGGTCCGCCAAATCTTTGTGTTATATGATTTTTCTTTACCTTAACCACTTGAACCCTAGCATCCCTTTTCTGAGGAGAACTTTAGCCAAACATAGCAGATCTACAAGCTCACAACGCCTCGCGCTGCGAGGCGTTGTGAGCTTGTAGATCTGCTGTTTTTGGCAAAGAGGTATAGGTGTAGAGGGGGAAAAAAGAGCAGACCAAGTAAACAAAAAAGGTTTAATCTGAAACACAATTTTATACAATATAGAGGGGGTCCCTGCTTCATCTCTCTCCCAGCTAGGGGGTCCTTGGCCTGAAAACGTTGAAGACCCCTGATCTAGTAGCAGACAGGCATGACACCAGGGTTGAAGTGGTATAATCGTCAATCAAATCAAATCAAATCCCCACTCAGCCGTTAGGAGAGGTTTTACCTCGTAGCAAACAGCATTGGTTGTTAAACAGTCCTCCCCCATGTAAGCCTTCCCTTTAAACAGTGCTCCCCATGTAAGCCTTCCCTTTAAACAGTCCTCCCACATGTAAGCCTTCCCTTTAAACAGTGCTCCCCCATGTAAGCCTTCCCTTTAAACAGTCCTCCCACATGTAAGCCTTCCCTTTAAACAGTGCTCCCCCATGTAAGCCTTCCCTTTAAACAGTCCTCCCACATGTAAGCCTTCCCTTTAAACAGTCCTCCCACATGTAAGCCTTCCCTTTAAACAGTCCTCCCACATGTAAGCCTTCCCTTTAAACAGTGCTCCCCATGTAAGCCTTCCCTTTAAACAGTCCTCCCACATGTAAGCCTTCCCTTTAAACAGTCCTCCCACATGTAAGCCTTCCCTTTAAACAGTCCTCCCCCATGTAAGCCTTCCCTTTAAACAGTGCTCCCCATGTAAGCCTTCCCTTTACACAGTCCTCCCCCATGTAACCCTAACCCTTTAAACAGTCCTCCCCCATGTAAGCCTTCCCTTTAAACAGTGCTCCCCCATGTAAGCCTTCCCTTTAAACAGTCCTCCCCCATGTAAGCCTTCCCTTTAAACAGTGCTCCCCCATGTAAGCCTTCCCTTTAAACAGACCTCCCCATGTAAGCCTTCCCTTTAAGAGCGTGTTGAACATAACGTACAGTGACATTAAATCATGGTCACACACAGCTGCTGGCACACAAACCCAAGCCTGCAGTAGTGTAAAGTAACCGAGTACATTTACTCAAGTACTGTACTGTAAAATGTTGAGGTGCTTTTAATTTACTGGAGCATTTCCAATTCACTTTCTAAACAAGCGGCCAGGTCTACAAAAACATGCTCCCAAAAAAGCGACTAGGCCACATGATCGCATGCACACACACACACACACACACACACACACACACACACACACACACACACACACACACACACACACACACACACACACACACACACGGGTCCTTGACATGAAAAAGTTTGAGAACCACTGGGTTATACAACATTAGGAAGAAACAAGCCCAAATAAGCAACTAGACTTTAGAAACAAGCCCCAAAAAAACCACAACCACCAATTATTTACAAGCAACTTTACAGAAAAACAAGCCTAAAGCCGCTTATAATAAGCAGACTTGGCAACACTGTCCCTCTTCATTCATGTTTATGTGTTTTATCCCTGCTTGGTCAGACTGAATTAATGCATGCATGTCCTTTTGATATGTTTCATAACATCACAATTGAATTACAAATGTATGTTGACCAACCTTGGCATCCCTATTTTGGTTAAATATTCAAGACTTTTCACACATATTCAAAGACTAGTCCATTACTAGTCAGGGGATATTAAAAAAAATCTTGGAATAAATTCCTTACCAAAAAAAATGTTCACCAATGTGTTTGTAAAGGTGTCTAGTAACACATCTCACAAAGACTGAAATGCAGTTTCCCTAGGAGAATTTTTGACAGCTCCTTAAAGTTGGGGTACCCACCATAACCTTGGTTTAAAAAAAATCAAAAAACAAATCTAAATTTAATTCTGTTTTAAGTAGCATGTGAGGTGTCAAACTAGGGTGTTTTTATGATTCTGAATCCATTGCAAGCATTTGTTTTGCACCAAAACCACTCCTTGGGCTAAAAACGGCCCAATCTCAATGGGCTTTTTACACAAAAGGTATACCTGGAGAAGGATGGCTATGGCCGTTTTTAGCCCAAGGAGTGGTTTTGGTGCAAAACAAATGCTGGCAATGGATTCAGAATCATAAAAACACCCTAGTTTGACCCCTCACATACTACTTAAAACAGATTTTTTTTAAACCAAGGTTATGGTGGGTACCCCAACTTTAAGGAGCTGTCACACTTGGTTGCATGCTGAAAATAAAAGATCTACTAGTTTGACGCGTTGTGAGCTTGTAGATCTGCTATTTTCAGAGCGCAAAACCCGAGCGCAACCAAAAATAAAATGACTTGTCTTTTAGTTCTACTGGATCTCTTCTCCACTAGATCCTCACTAAAATGTTAGTCTAGTTTTTATTTGTTGACGAAATTGTCAATATATTTAGTCTTAGTTTTAGTCATCATAGCTTAGTTTATATTTAGTTTTCGTCAGTGAAAAAAGTTAGTTGACAAACATTTTTCGTCATAGTTTTTAGTCGACAAAATCAACATCTATGCACCTACCTATTAACATGTATGTGTGGCCAGCCTTGATGTGTCTGCTGCTTACTATGTGTTTAACTCAAAGTCCTTTATAACTTTACACCATTGCGCCAGCTCTCTCTCTCTCTCTCTGGTGTTACAGACACAGCTACAGCATTAGGTTATAAAGAGGAGAGCACTAATTAGACAATAGGAAACACCTGCTGATTAATTAGTCCTGCCACTGCTCCCTGAGTCACTCCCCCTGGCTGGCTCTGCCCACAGCAGTCTGAGTTGAGTGAGAGCTCACAGACATGCTAACAAACGGCTTCAGTTTGGGGAAAGGGGAAAAACTCTGCTTCCCCACTCCTTTATGTACTGTACTGTACTGTACTGTACTGTACTGTACTGTACTGTACTGTACTGTACTGTACTGTACTGTACATATGCAAGTTCAGATCTATTAGTCCACCCACTGAGGAGAACAATGGATGAGGACAGACAGACAGACAGACAGACAGACAGACAGACAGACAGACAGACAGACAGACAGACAGACAGACACACAGACAGACAGGAAGGAAGGACAGACAGACAGACAGAGGTATCCTCATCTTATAGTAGGATAGTAGGGTTTTCTACTTTTATTTTTAATATCCAGATACACCTGGCACATTTAGATACACCTGGCACATTTAGACACACCTGGTACATTTAGATACACCTGGCACATTTAGATACACCTGGTACATTTAGATACACCTGGTACATTTAGATACACCTGGCACATTTAGATACACCTGGTACATTTAGATACACCTGGTACATTTAGATACACCTGGTACATTTAGATACACCTGGCACATTTAGATACACCTGGCACATTTAGATACACCTGGCACATTTAGATACACCTGGTACATTTAGATACACCTGGTACATTTAGAGACACCTGGCACATTTAGATACACCTGGTACATTTAGATACACCTGGTACATTTAGATTAGGGGTGGGACGATATGGGTACCTCACGATACAATATATATCACGATATTAGGCCCACGATAACAATATATATCACGATATTCGACATGTTCGATATATTGCGATATCACGATATTCGATATATATTGCAAGAAATTTCACCAACGATATATCACGATATCTGAAAATATCGATATATTGCGATATCACGTTATATTGCATGAAAATTCACTCTTGTATTCAATTCATAAACACATAAAATAGCACCAAACAGTTCAAAATCATCATTACACAAATACAGAGTAGGAAAAACAACGTATCACAAACTAAAAAAAATATATATATATTATATTATATATATATAATTTAGATACACCTGGCACATTTAGATCAGGGGTGAATCAACATTGATGATGTAGAGGTCCACTATATTTCCACACTCACATTGCATATACTGTACAGAAACCTCTTATCTCTGCATTTTAACTTGTTTTCATTATTAATGCTGTACTTCGTCATTCTATGTCACACACAAAAGTAGCAAAAATAGTCGATCTACAAGCCCAAAACACATCGCAGTGCGTTGAGGTTGTAGATCTGCTATTTTTGCTTTTTTGTTTTTGGAATCTTGAATATTTTTTTAGTAACATTTTTATTTAATTTCAAATGCATTTAGTTATACTTATGTTAACTTTATGAACTTAAATACAAATACATTGGACATAAAAAAGACAATAGAATGTTAATAATAGTCATTAAGCTACTAATATAGACTGAAGTCATTAAAGCGGGTCATGTTTACATGTTATGAATCATAACAGCTGAAATCAATAATATATCATTATTCTGATATTAACCTGTGGGCCGTATTAAGTGAAGGTGGGGGCCGCATGTGGCCCCCGGGCCGCCAGTTGCCCATGTATGAGTTAGATACACCTGATACATTTACATAGACCTGGATGTATGTACAGTATGTGGTACATCAGATACAGACACAGCATGGTTCTTACCTTCTATCGTTCCATCCATCTATGTGTTCAGTGATGTTTCTATCCCTCTGTACACCTTGGACTTCCTGCTAGCCTGGTCAGCAGCACCGCACACCTCCTGTAGACTGGAAGATACACACTAATAACTACACACACCTCCTGTAGACTGGAAGATACACACTAATAACTACACACACCTCCTGTAGACTGGAAGATACACACTAATAACTACACACACCTCCTGTAGACTGGAAGATACACACTAATAACTACACACACCTCCTGTAGACTGGAAGATACACACTAATAACTACACACACCTCCTATAGACTGGAAGATACACACTAATAACTACACACACCTCCTATAGACTGGAAGATACACACTAATAACTACACACACCTCCTATAGACTGGAAGATACACACTAATAACTACACACACCTCCTATAGACTGGAAGATACACACTAATAACTACACACACCTCCTGTAGACTGGAAGATACACACTAATAACTACACACACCTCCTATAGGCTGGAAGATACACACTAATAACTACACATTCCTCCTACAGACTGGAAGATACACACTAATAACTACACACACCTCCTATAGACTGGAAGATACACACTAATAACTACACACACCTCCTATAGACTGGAAGATACACACTAATAACTACACACACCTCCTGTAGACTGGAAGATACACACTAATAACTACACACACCTCCTATAGACTGGAAGATACACACTAATAACTACACACACCTCCTATAGACTGGAAGATACACACTAATAACTACACACACCTCCTATAGACTGGAAGATACACACTAATAACTACACACACCTCCTATAGACTGGAAGATACACACTAATAACTACACACACCTCCTATAGACTGGAAGATACACACTAATAACTACACACACCTCCTATAGACTGGAAGATACACACTAATAACTACACACACCTCCTGTAGACTGGAAGATACACACTAATAACTACACACACCTCCTATAGACTGGAAGATACACACTAATAACTACACACACCTCCTGTAGACTGGAAGATACACACTAATAACTACGCACACCTCCTATAGACTGGAAGATACACACTAATAACTACACACACCTCCTATAGACTGGAAGATACACACTAATAACTACACACACCTCCTATAGACTGGAAGATACACACTAATAACTACACACACCTCCTATAGACTGGAAGATACACACTAATAACTACACACACCTCCTATAGACTGGAAGATACACACTAATAACTACACACACCTCCTATAGACTGGAAGATACACACTAATAACTACACACACCTCCTATAGACTGGAAGATACACACTAATAACTACACACACCTCCTATAGACTGGAAGATACACACTAATAACTACACACACCTCCTGTAGACTGGAAGATACACACTAATAACTACACACACCTCCTGTAGACTGGAAGATACACACTAATAACTACACACACCTCCTATAGACTGGAAGATACACACTAATAACTACACACACCTCCTATAGACTGGAAGATACACACTAATAACTACACACACCTCCTGTAGACTGGAAGATACACACTAATAACTACACACACCTCCTATAGACTGGAAGATACACACTAATAACTACACACACCTCCTGTAGACTGGAAGATACACACTAATAACTACGCACACCTCCTATAGACTGGAAGATACACACTAATAACTACACACACCTCCTATAGACTGGAAGATACACACTAATAACTACACACACCTCCTATAGACTGGAAGATACACACTAATAACTACACACACCTCCTATAGACTGGAAGATACACACTAATAACTACACACACCTCCTATAGACTGGAAGATACACACTAATAACTACACACACCTCCTATAGACTGGAAGATACACACTAATAACTACACACACCTCCTATAGACTGGAAGATACACACTAATAACTACACACACCTCCTATAGACTGGAAGATACACACTAATAACTACACACACCTCCTATAGACTGGAAGATACACAATAATTAAGCAATATTACACGAGAGGGTGTGCTTTACCGTCATTATTGTCACGCCTGTGATGCGGTCAGGAACGAGGCGAAGCCGAGTTCCGCCTCCGCATCACAGAAGTGCCAATAATGTAAGGTAAAGCACACCCTCGAGTGTAATATTGCGATTATACAACAGTTACCAACAAAACACATCCAAATGTATTCATATTGTGGAGCAATTCATAATAAAAATGTTTCGCTATTATCCGTTTCCCTGTAAAGAGAAGAGTTTTTCACTGAGACATTAAATAGTCCCTGTAGCAGCACTATGAGCCTGAGGCACCGTCTAATCAACACAGCCGAGATATCAATGCTTGCACAGTGGAATGAATTCCAGTAGGCTATATGCTCCGTCGTACGACCGTGTCACGTGGCCAAAATAACTGTGCGATACCTTCGTACGATAAAGTATAACATACACTGGACTGTTAACGAAATGGGAGTAATTTTACTTTAACACAGGAGGATATTTATAACCTTCTAACCATTGATCAACCGTAAGTCCACCAAATAAGTCAAAATTAACAACATAGTCCATTTTGCATAGCTGTTTGTTCTCCGGTGGCGGCGGTGGGTCAGGCTATGCAGGCTACTGTCTGTTTGTTTTCCTACGGTGGGACAGCGTGACTTCACAGCACAGCTGTGCGCTATATGGTCTAATCAGGTGCGGACTGCAGTGCGGAGTGATTTATTAATGTGATTAGGCCCGTGCTATGATGCTGGTTTGAAGCACGGCTAGAAAGCTATTTCAGCCAATCAGATTGATTGGTCGGAACTACCTGTTGTATAATAAATAATAACTAATGACTAGTCCTTAGTCATCACCTAAATCTGTGACCCGCTTTGCCCGCCCCGCAATAATTGCGTCGTAATCTATAACCCGTCCGCCCATCCCGCGGTTCAACTCGTGGGACCTGCGGGCTACGGGTCGGCCCGGGGCCCGTGCATCACTACTACCTACACACCTGCTTTTAAACCAGGCACGTGCACACATAGACATCAAAGGGGGCTCGAGCCCCTGCCCTTTTACCCATCTGTAAAAGTGCCCTCTCCAGACCATGAATGTAGCACTTACTAGTTTGGAAAAAAATACAAACGCACTCTTACCATGCCATACCTGAACGCAGCGTTCAAGAGAATTGCCATTTCCAAACTCTCCTGAACTTGAATGCAGCATTTTATGTTGAAAGAATTGCATCTCCAGTATCGGCTTGAATCTTGATTATACTTAGTTTAGTGCGGCATCACGCACTAAACTTAGTGCGGCATCACGCAGCGCGACGCGTTGTGAGCTTGGAGATTGGCTATTTTCGGTATTTTTACCAAAAAGTGCCCTTTCGAAAATGTCAGCCCCCTGCCCCTCTAACATTCTCTGCACGTCCCTGTTTTAAACTGATCTGGGGGTGTGCAGAAGTTCTTTTTCACTATAACTTTAAAAGATAAGCCCGCTCACTGCCTCTTGCTAAGTTAAACTGTGCTGTGTGAAGGTTTTTCTACATTATAAGACCAAGTTGAAAATAGGAATTGAATACATTAAAGATCAATTCATGGCAAAAAAAAAAAACTTTTTTCAATGGCAGTGGATGGAGAGAGAGGATGTTTTGTCCATAAAAAAAGTGATTGTAGAAGGTTGGATTCACGTTGCTAAACGACCAGCTACATTAAGGGCCTAACTAACTACAGTGTAAAACACAGTGGAGCCAGTAGAGTAAAGCTGCTACCATGTGTTGTATACGCACCAGTAGCTCACACACACACACACACACACACACACACACACACACACACACACACACACACACACACACACACACACACACACACACACACACACACACGCTACACAGCAGCCTTATCTCAGGGATCTTGTCAGAACATACTCTCACTCCTGTGATCATAAATCATGCATGCACTTTGATCATGATGTGTGTGTGTGTGTGTGTGTGTGTGTGTGTGTGTGTGTGTGTGTGTGTGTGTGTGTGTGTGTGTACTCATTTTACTATACTTATGAGGCCCTAAAGTACTGTATAGTAGAACTTGAGGTATAGACATTGGAAGGACACTTTTCCTCGTCCTCACGATAAATGGTGCTTTTAACCAGTTAAATCCCATATGGGTAACTGGAGTCCCTCAGGACTCAATACTAGTGTCTTTTCTGTTTACTGTTATTGTGGGGTTGACAAGCCGATCTACAAGCTCACAACGTGACGCAGCACGTCACGCTGTGAGCTTGTAGATCGGATATTTACAGCTAAAGCTTTCCTCACAATACCAATGCTGGGGTTTAAGTGGTTAATGGTTAAAGGGGGTTTTACAGTAAGGTTTACAATGGGTTAGGGTTAGGGTTACAGTTAGGTTTACAATGGGTTAGGGTTAGGGTTACAGTTAGGTTTACAATGGGTTAGGGTTAGGGTTACAGTTAGGTTTACAATGGGTTAGGGTTAGGGTTACAGTTAG
>NW_027660878.1:0-31350 GCF_963280865.1 Gymnoscopelus braueri
ATGTTGTGTTGTGTAGCTGTGTGTGTGTTACTGTTAGTGTGTAGCTGCTGCTGGCTGGTGTTTGTTATTAATGACAGAGCAGGTGAAAGGTGGTCGCTAAGACTGTCGTAGATCTACGAGACGAGAGTCTTATCTAAAGCTAGGTCTAATATTCTATTTATCTATATTTATAGAATAGACTACTAGTTAGTAGTTAGGTCTAATAGAGGTGTTACTGTCGTTGAGAGGAAACGTGCATTGACGTGTTAACGTTGATGGTGAATGGTTTCATTCTGCATGTTGTGTCTGTCTGTCTGTCTGTCTGTGACTGTCTGTCTGTCTGTCTAAGGTGTTTCTGCACATGTCATACATAACAGTAGCCTGGTAAAACCCTCCCTCCGGAAATCTCATTTCCATTTGATTCCAGGAGTGAATCAAATGGAAATGAGATTTCCGGAGGGAGGGTTTACCAGGCTAACATAACAGGCAGGCTCAGCTGTACTGCGGTGACGCTGGCCGCACTTCAGAGAGAGACAGTCGCACTAGCCGCGCTTCAAATATTACTGCGCAGCTACGTGGCCTTGTACCGTTAGGCGAACTGATGGTGCGTTCAATGAAATCGTAAATCCCAGTCACTTCAATATATACATGTAAAAATGTAATAAAACAATCTAAAAAACATTGTTTGTGTCTAATGTTCTCGTCTGTGATGATTACCAAAATGTTTTACTGGACAAATTATTAATAATAAAATATTGAAATATTACAGAATCCCATACAGTTCAATGAATCTTTTGGGAAAATCATAAAAAAAATCTAAAAAGAGTTATCACCCAGCAACTAAATGTTATTGTGCCCATGTGTGTCCTTTAACAATATGTGATTATTACCAATATGTTTTACTGTACCAATTATTAATAATACATTATTAAAATATTACAGAATCCCATCCATTTCCATGTAATCTTTCGAAAAATAATAAGAAATTCAAAAAACATAGCTGTCACCCAAGGACTAAATATTAATGTGCCCCATGGTCTCCTGCACACCAGGGATGAGTATCAATATCTTTTACAGCAGCAATTATTAATAATAAATTATTGAAATATTACAGAATCCCATCCATTTCAATGTTATCTTTCAAAAAATATTAAAAAATTCAAAAAACACTAGTTATCACCCCAAGGACTAAATAGTTTTATTTCCCATGGTCTCTTGCACACCAGGGATGATTATCAATATATTTTACAGCAGCAATTATTAATAATAAATTATTGAAATATTACAGAATCCCATCCATTTTCCATGTTATCTTTCAAAAAAATCATAAAAAAATCAAAAAACATAGTTATCACCCAAGGACTAAATAGTTTTATTTCCCATGGTCTCTTGCACACCAGGGATGAGTATCAATATGTTTTACAGCAGCAATTATTAATAATAAATTATTGAAATATTACAGAATCCCATCCATTTCAATGTTATCTTCAAAAAATCATAAAAATTTAAAAACATAGTTATCACCCTAGGACTAAATAGTTTTATTTCCCATGGTATCCTGCACACCAGGGATGAGTATCAATATGTTTTACAGCAGCAATTATTAATAATAAATTATTGAAATATTACAGAATCCCATCCATTTCAATGTTATCTTTCAAAAAATCATAAAAAATTCTAATAAGATAGTTATCACCCAAGGACTAAATAGATTTATTTCCCATGGTCTCCTGCACACCAGGATGATTATCAATATGTTTTACAGCAGTAATTATTAATAATAAATGATTGAAATATTACAGAATCCCATCCATTTCAATGTTATCTTTCAAAAAATATTAAAAAATTCAAAAAACATAGTTATCACCCAAGGACTAAATAGTATTATTTCCCATGGTCTCTTGCACACCAGGGATGAGTATCAATATGTTTTACAGCAGCAATTATTAATAATAAATTATTGAAATATTACAGAATCCCATCCATTTCAATGTTATCTTTCAAAAAATCATAAAAAATTCTAATAAGATAGTTATCACCCAAGGACTAAATAGATTTATTTCCCATGGTCTCCTGCACACCAGGGATGATTATCAATATGTTTTACAGCAGTAATTATTAATAATAAATGATTGAAATATTACAGAATCCCATCCATTTCAATGTTATCTTTCAAAAAATATTAAAAAATTCAAAAAACATAGTTATCACCCAAGGACTAAATATTAATGTGCCCCATGGTCTCTTGCACACCAGGGATCATTATCAATATGTTTTACAGCAGCAATTATAATAATAAATTATTGAAATATTACAGAATCCCATCCATTTCAATGTTATCTTTCAAAAAATCATAAAAAAATCAAGAAACATAGTTATCACCCAAGGACTAAATAGTTTTATTTCCCATGGTCTCTTGCACACCAGGGATGATTATCAATATGTTTTACAGCAGCAATTATTAATAATAAATTATTGAAATATTACAGAATCCCATCCATTTCAATGTTATCTTTCAAAAATATAAAAAATTCAAAAAACATAGTTATCACCAAGGACTAAATAGTTTTATTTCCATGGTCTCTTGCACACCAGGGATGATTATCAATATATTTTACAGCAGCAATTATTAATAATAAATTATTGAAATATTACAGAATCCCATCCATTTCCATGTTATCTTTCAAAAAATCATAAAAAAATCAAAAAACATAGTTATCACCCAAGGACTAAATAGTTTTATTTCCCATGGTCTCTTGCACACCAGGGATGAGTATCAATATGTTTTACAGCAGCAATTATTAATAATAAATTATTGAAATATTACAGAATCCCATCCATTTCAATGTTATCTTTCAAAAAATCATAAAAAATTTAAAAAACATAGTTATCACCCTAGGACTAAATAGTTTTATTTCCCATGGTATCCTGCACACCAGGGATGAGTATCAATATGTTTTACAGCAGCAATTATTAATAATAAATTATTGAAATATTACAGAATCCCATCCATTTCAATGTTATCTTTCAAAAAATCATAAAAAATTCTAATAAGATAGTTATCACCCAAGGACTAAATAGATTTATTTCCCATGGTCTCCTGCACACCAGGGATGATTATCAATATGTTTTACAGCAGTAATTATTAATAATAAATGATTGAAAATATTACAGAATCCCATACATTTCAATGTTATCTTTCCAAAAATATTAAAAAATTCAAAAAACATAGTTATCACCCAAGGACTAAATAGTTTTATTTCCCATGGTCTCTTGCACACCAGGGATGATTATCAATATGTTTTACAGCAGCAATTATTAATAATAAATTATTGAAATATTACAGAATCCCATCCATTTCAATGTTATCTTTCAAAAAATATTAAAAAATTCAAAAACATAGTTATCGCCCAAGGACTAAATAGTATTATTTCCCATGGTCTCTTGCACACCAGGGATCATTATCAATATGTTTTACAGCAGCAATTATTAATAATAAATTATTGAAATATTACAGAATCCCATCCATTTCATGTTATCTTTCAAAAAATCATAGAAAATTCAAAAAACATAGTTATCCACCCAAGGACTAAATAGTTTTATTTCCCATGGTCTCCTGCACACCAGGGATGATTATCAATATGTTTTACAGCAGCAATTATTAATAATAAATTATTGAAATATTACAGAATCCCATCCATTTCAATGTTATCTTTCAAAAAATATTAAAAAATTCAAAAAACATAGTTATCACCCAAGGACTAAATAGTTTTATTTCCCATGGTCTCCTGGGTCGGGGGATCTTAGTATAATTTGAAATTCAATTCCGATTCACTTTTCAAATAATTATTTTACTGATTTTCCTTTCAGAAACCAAATTAAATATTGCTCCATTTTTCAAATAATCACTTCCAAATTAAACCTCAGATTATACTAAGATCCCAAGGTCAGTTGGGGGTATCTTAGTATAATCTGATATATTATATTCAATTCAAATTCACATCTGAAAAGTCTATTTTACTGATTTTCCTTTTAGAATCTAAATTAAACATTGCTTCATTTTTCCAATTTTCTAGCCCACAAAAAAATCAGGAAAATGCTCCATTTTTCTGATATTGTGCTTAGTATTTTGGCGTCTTTTGATTTGGGACTGACACTGAGAAAAGCTCAAAATAGGGTTGTTTTCAGTTTTTTCATCCCAGAATAAAAATCAAAGAATGTCTTCATTTTTTCAATTTTCTAGCCCACCCAAAAATCAGGAAAATGCTCCATTTTTCTGATATTCTGATTAGTATTTTGTCATCTTTTGATTTGGGACTGACAAAGGAAAACATCTTTATTTGTCTTTGTTTTTCAAAATGTCAGTCATCTTTTAATCTACATTTTTCATCAAAACAAAGATGTCACGTGACCACGTGTTACATCACATGGTCTTTGTCCTTCAAAGTAAAAGTTGTAGTCTAACATGTAAGCAATAGGATCTACAGACAGTCATTAACACCACATCTAATGACTGTATGATGTTGTTTTTAATGCCTTTTCTGTCTTTTTTTTTAGATCAAAGCTACGGCTCACAAAAGTATGTTGCAAGACTACCAAACCTTTCTGGGACATAAAACCGTAAATCCCTTACAACTATATACTTGTGGTGTGGAAGCTCCACCAGCAGGGGTCATTCACTTTCCCCTTGTGCCTCCCAACTTCACAGCACCTTAGTAGTTTTACTGAGGTGCTGTCAACCTAACAACCTTTTTGTTCTTCTATACAAATATTTTCTTTCACATCAGGATTTAAAGGACGAGTTCACCCATTTTCAACCTGTCTTCATATAATTGTTCCTCAATAATGCTCATGATAATATGGCACCCATCGGGAAAAAAAATCCGATGGGGAATCCAAGATAATAGAAACTACAGGCTTTCTATTCCTGTTAGCACGCTATAATGGAAACCATTGTTCTTGCGTTAATAAAAACAAATATATACAATTTTAAATATTGAAGGGAAAAAAATCCTTTCTGTTGAACTGATAATCGGCTGATTCTTTGACCAGATCCGAGAGCCGCCATGAGAAGTAAGTAAAATCGATATGTAAGGCTTAGGCTGTGAAAACCAACTAGGCTGATGAGTTGTCTGATGCTTATCTAAGAGTTAATGTCGCTCGGTTTCACTGATGAACTCCCTTAGCCATGATGTCAGTCCTGATGAACTCCCTTAGGACTTTGATGTTTGTCCTGGACGTTTTGGTTATCTCCATATATGGAGTTCCAGTAGGGGTTCTCTGATGTCAGCGCTAGGTATGTTAGGTATCTCCATGATAATCGTCTAGGAGAGATTCTATGATGTGTTGGAGATTTCAGCTATTTAAACAACAGACAAATTGTGCAATGACATAATTTGTCGTTTGTCCGTCCATTGTATTGGTGAAATTAAGAGCAGACAAGACTGTTAAAATTAAGTGTATTAATTAATCAAGCAGTAAGTTAAAAGTTAGAGAAATGTACTTAACAGAGATCTCTGGGCTCACACTAGCTTTCCTTATCAGCAACAAATTGCATCGAGGTCACCTCACTAAGTCTGAGCCCTCTTATCTGTCCCTAGAGCCCCTATATACTGAAATGTGGGATGGTCTTCAGGTTGGTTCGCCACCTGACTCAGCATTTGTCTTCAAACAATGGGGGGGGGGGGATTTCTCTCCAACCTGCATCTTTCTAAGATTAGGGAAGGACAGAAAGGAACAGAAACCACAAATGCATACACATGTAGAGACAGATGACCTCTCATCACTTGGCCATCTGACAGTTTTGTCTTCTTTATTGGGACAGCAATTAAACAATAGTAATTAAAGCAATCGCATATTCTTATAATACCAACTAGTATTAACTAAAGCTTTAAAGGGATATCAATTGCCATCAGATGTCAGACTTGGTGAGGTTAATTGTCTCCATCTATGGGAATCTCCATTTGGGAAGGTTGTGATCAAATAGGTCACTAAAGTCGGGACTGAATAGGTCATTCATCCCATTAGGTTTCTGGGCACCTTGCCATGATCTTGCGGTGTTATCCATCTATGGCTAATGCTGGCAAGTATGCCCTGAACGTTCTTTATACTTTCACTGGTAGATGCGTTTCTGAAGTGTCCATAGCCCTCCTATGAGACACAGACTGAGAAGAAAAAAATCACACAATTTTAGCAGGAGCATTAGTGAGGATCTATGAAGATAGGTTGAAAATGGGTGAAGTCGTTCTTTAATGATCATTAGACTAATAACCCATTACCCATTATCAATAAGTAACCCACCTATATCCCAAACTCCCTCCCCAGTCAGAGTTCATAGTTTTATTGAATGTAGAATTATGTGCAGGATGTCATTTGTATATGTGAGGGAACTTAATTTACTGTCTTTCCCTAGGAAAGACAGTAAAAAGTAGGACTGACCGTGGGTAGCTACCTGGGATGTAAGTTGGGGCTTGATCAACCCCGGCTGGGTCACCTGGGCGAGGGTTCATGTTGCGAGACCCGAAACACCCTATGACCCCAGGCTACAACACTGATGATACATCCCAGGTGCATCCATGTGATGTATTCTTTAGTGTATGTACTTAATATCTCAACTGTTCTTGGCTAATATGACCCCAGGGAACAACTTAGGAACTGTGACTAATTCTCTATCCGGAATGAAATACCCGAAAATGACCACGCTCTTTTTTTAAATGACCATAACCGGTGCACTACTTCCAACATGGCTCTGGAGCTACAGATTTACTGAGGTGTTCAAAATGTTCAGAATACTTATGATTAGGGAAACATAGTAAAGTGTAAAATTTCTAATTTGATATTTGACAGAACAGCTAAAAGAAACGTATTACTGTCCAGGGCCATAAGGATATTTTTGCGCAAATCAATCTAAGAGCACCACATTTGTCCCAGATGTAACCCAGGGCATGCTCTAATGATTTAGCAAGAGCGCCCGAGCCAGCAACCTTCAGGGTCATCATAGTGGCTAAATCCGATATGACCACCACCTGACAAAGTTTTTGGCTATAATGTTTGAACCACATTTTCAGCTATGCAAACTTGGTGTCTAAATCATGTTTTTTGACAATTAAAAACATGTTTGAATGCTTATCTTTATGATTTAATCTATCTAGAGGACACTAATTTGATTATCACAAATATGGCTACTATGTTCTGAAACAACCAATGTATCTTACGATGTAATTTCATTGAAACAAGAATGATTTAACAGTAGAACTAATTCCTATGATGATAGACCTACAGCTAGAGCTAATACAGTATGTTCAACAATGCTCAGCATAAAGTGTAATACTATATAGTATTACTATTCTATACACCATTGACTAGTATGATATCATACGGTACTAGTCACTAGCCACTGTCAGGATTCATCTACTCTGCTGTGGCCACCACGGCTCTTGCCGGCGTACAGTATATGATGATGACCATATACTCCAATCTTTGGACATGGAAAGTTGATCTTTTCAGGCTCCAAAGTAAGGATGACCAGAGATTCTTTGAGATACCTGCACTCCTTTTCCCATAGTCAGGGAAGGCTGATGTTGGTCAAATGGTAACCAGGTCCCTTGAGAACTTCCTCCCACCCAAGCTGCACTGATTCAGCATGTCCGAACCTGGGAACCTTACTGGACCCATCTCGCAGATGCCAGTAAAGCTTGCGCCATCCTCCTCCACTGTGGCTGCAAAAGTCATGTAGTGGACACAGCAAATGCTGCAAAACTGGAGTCTGCTGCATCTCGATATTTAGATGTTGTGTGATTAGGACATTAAAAACAATCATCACCCGAGGAATCAAAAGGACTGAGCACATGCAACTGTGTGTGTGTGTGTGTGTGTGTGTGTGTGTGTGTGTGCGCGCGTGTGCGTGTGTGTGTGTGGTGCAGTATGTATCAGTTATCGCAGAGCTGTTCTGTTGTTGTAACACCAAGACACATTCCTAGCAACGATTTGTTGTTTAGCAATTCACTTTTCAGATTCTAATTTGAACATATTGTTCAAATTCCATACACCTTTGACTATTATGATAGTATTCACTTTATGCTGAGCATTGATGTTATGGTTTGCTGACCAGCTGCTGCTGGAAGTGCCAACTGCACCCACTAAAGTTACCAGGGGTGACCGGGCCTTTGCCGTGGCTGCCCCCTCTGGAATGACTTTCCTTTACGCATCAAAGCAGCCCAGTCATCTTTACTAAAGACTAATTTTTTGTCCTTGGCATTCAGTAACAACTAAAGCAGCCTTACCTTCCTCTATTGGCGCTAATGTTTGTTTGTCTGTGCTTACTCATTGTTTACTATTTTTTTGCTTTGTTTTGCTTTTTACCTGTACAGCACTTTGGTTGACCTGGTCATGTTAAATGTGCTATATAAATAAACCTTGATTTGATTTGATTTGATTTTTAAAAGGGCGTGGTCATTTTCGGGTATTTCGTCCCGAATAGAGAATTAGTCACAGTTCCTAAGTTGTTCCCTGGGGTCATATTAGCCAAGAACAGTTGAGATATTCTCTCCTAAATGAAGTGCACACATATCTTAGCCAGGTCCTAGAAAGTGAATGACCCCTGCTGGTGGAGCTTCCACACCACAAGTATATAGATGTAAGGAGTTTACGGTTTTATGTCCCAGAAAGGTTTTAGTAGTCTTGCAACATACTTTTGTGAGATGTAGCTTTGATCTAAAAAAAATGACAGAAAATGCATTAAAAAACACATCATACAGTAATTACATGTGGTGTTAATGACTGTCTGTAGATCCTATTGATTACATGTTAGACTACAACTTTTACTTTGAAGGACAAAGACCATGTGCTTTGACCCATGGTCACATGGCTTCTTTGTTTTGATGAAAAAGGTAGACTAAAAGATGACTGACATTTTGAATAATAACCATTCCAGGCTTTTGGATTCCAGATGAATTAAGAAAAACAAAGACAAATAAAGAGCTTTTTCCTTTGTCAGTCCCAAATCAAAAAATGCCAAAATACTAATCAGAATATCAGAAAAATGGAGCATTTTCCTGATTTTTTGGTGGGCTAGAAAATTGGATAAATGAAGCCATTATTTGATTTTTGGTCTGGGATGAAAAAACGCCAAAACCTTTTTTAAGAGCTTTTTTTCAGTGTCAGTCCCAAATCAAAAAAAGCCAAAATACTAATGAGAATATCATAAAAATGGGCCATTTTCCAGATTTTAAGGGAAAAAATAAAAGTTTCAAAATGAAGCAATGTTTTATTTAGGATCTGAAACGAAAATCAGTAAAATATACTTTTCAGACGCTTATTCCAATTGAAAAACAAATAATAAATAAGATGCCCTGACTCCAAAAGCCCGGGGGATCTTAGTATAATCTGAGGTTTAATTTGGAAGTGATTATTTGAAAAATGGAGCAATATTTAATTTGGTTTCTGAAAGGAAAATCAGTAAAATTATTGTTTAAAAAGTGAATTAGAATTGAATTTCAAATTATACTAAGATCCCCCGACCCTCCTGCACACCAGGGATGATTATCAATATATTTTACAGCAGCAATTATTAATAATAAATTATTGAAATATTACAGAATCCCATCCATTTCCATGTTATCTTTCAAAAAATCATAAAAAAATCAAAAAACATAGTTATCACCCAAGGACTAAATAGTTTTATTTCCCATGGTCTCTTGCACACCAGGGATGATTATCAATATGTTTTACAGCAGCAATTATTTATAATAAATTATTGAAATATTACAGAATCCCATCCATTTCAATGTTATCTTTCAAAAAATATTAAAAAATTCAAAAAACATAGTTATCACCCAAGGACTAAATAGTATTATTTCCCATGGTCTCTTGCACACCAGGGATGAGTATCAATATGTTTTACAGCAGCAATTATTAATAATAAATTATTGAAATATTACAGAATCCCATCCATTTCAATGTTATCTTTCAAAAAAAAATCAAAAATTCAAAAAACATAGTTATCACCCAAGGACTAAATAGTTTTATTTCCCATGGTCTCTTGCACACCAGGGATGATTATCAATATATTTTACAGCAGCAATTATTAATAATAAATTATTGAAATATTACAGAATCCCATCCATTTCCATGTTATCTTTCAAAAAATCATAAAAAAATCAAAAAACATAGTTATCAGCCAAGGACTAAATAGTTTTATTTCCCATGGTCTCTTGCACACCAGGGATGAGTATCAATATGTTTTACAGCAGCAATTATTAATAATAAATTATTGAAATATTACAGAATCCCATCCATTTCAATGTTATCTTTCAAAAAATCATAAAAAATTTAAAAAACATAGTTATCACCCTAGGACTAAATAGTTTTATTTCCCATGGTCTCTTGCACACCAGGGATGAGTATCAATATGTTTTACAGCAGCAATTATTAATAATAAATTATTGAAATATTACAGAATCCCATCCATTTCAATGTTATCTTTCAAAAAATCATAAAAAATTCTAATAAGATAGTTATCACCCAAGGACTAAATAGATTTATTTCCCATGGTCTCCTGCACACCAGGGATGATTATCAATATGTTTTACAGCAGTAATTATTAATAATAAATGATTGAAATATTACAGAATCCCATCCATTTCAATGTTATCTTTCAAAAAATATTAAAAAATTCAAAAAACATAGTTATCACCCAAGGACTAAATATTAATGTGCCCCATGGTCTCTTGCACACCAGGGATCATTATCAATATGTTTTACAGCAGCAATTATTAATAATAAATTATTGAAATATTACAGAATCCCATCCATTTCAATGTTATCTTTCAAAAAATATTAAAAAATTCAAAAAACATAGTTATCACCCAAGGACTAAATAGTTTTATTTCCCATGGTCTCTTGCACACCAGGGATGATTATCAATATATTTTACAGCAGCAATTATTAATAATAAATTATTGAAATATTACAGAATCCCATCCATTTCCATGTTATCTTTCAAAAAATCATAAAAAAATCAAAAAACATAGTTATCAGCCAAGGACTAAATAGTTTTATTTCCCATGGTCTCTTGCACACCAGGGATGAGTATCAATATGTTTTACAGCAGCAATTATTAATAATAAATTATTGAAATATTACAGAATCCCATCCATTTCAATGTTATCTTTCAAAAAATCATAAAAAATTTAAAAAACATAGTTATCACCCTAGGACTAAATAGTTTTATTTCCCATGGTCTCCTGCACACCAGGGATGAGTATCAATATGTTTTACAGCAGCAATTATTAATAATAAATTATTGAAATATTACAGAATCCCATCCATTTCAATGTTATTTTTCGAAAAATCATAAAAAGACAGAATCCCATCCATTTCGATGTAAATTTTGAATATTGTTCATTGTTTATTGTTCATTGTTTATTAAGGATCACCATTAGTCTAGACCATAGCGGAGACTATTCTTACTGGGGTCCAGGCAAAAATCATCAAAATACAAATCATAAAATTCTGTACAACATAATACATTTGTTAGTGAACAAAAACACAAACTTAGAGAACAACATCTACATTAACAGTAAATTGTGAATTACAAATAAAACACCAACACCAACAATAACAACAACATAATCTAATCTAATTTATTTTCTGATTATTGCTTCCATAAGTTTATTTTTGCAACCAATTGGTAACACTATACTTACATTTTTAACGCAAAATGTACTTATAAGGCATTATAACAGTTGTTATAGATGTTTATAATTATACATAACAACTTATAACAAGGGTTATGAAGTGTAACTTATAATAATATCATTTTCAAGTGCTGGTCATAATGCATTATAAACTCAGTGGCACAGCACATTATCCCTACCAGGTACCACATTAAAGGTCTTGTCTATAATGCATTATTATCACATAATGAATTATAATGCACTTATAATGCTTCATAACACTAGTTATAAATGTTTATAGTTATGCATTACTATAGGTTACTACCGTAACCCCGGTTTTATGATATAGGGAGCGAGAGTCTCGCCTATGGGAAAGCGCCCTCTGGGTGAACATAGAAGCATTACTTGATACACTCCGGGCAATACTCTGATTGGCTGGACTTGGATGTCTTTCCTGTCTGGAGGTCCCGCCCTCCGTGGTAATAAATACCCAGGACACCTCCGCTTCCTCCTTTTTCGTTTCTTCTCGTTGAGAACTACAGACGCATTCAACTCAGTCACCTCAAGGATTATCTCTGCTATCGAGCTTCACCAGGCCAGGATAGATTTCTCTGACCGCGAGGCGCATTTAATCCAGGTGATCTGATTATTTCTCCGTTAGGTGACGAACACACGGATCTACAACAGTTAAGCCTGAACTCACAGCTCGCGTCTTCGAGCCTCGCGACTGCTACCTAGCCTAGCCCAGCACACGCTAGCTTCACAGCTAACGGTGTCTCAGGCCTACGCTAACCACCAGCTAACCGCACAGCACATCGTTAGCTTGCTATCGGGTGACTCCGCATGGCTGTTCTGCTACACTAGCATAGCTAGCCCTGTCTACCAGCTAGCCTACCATAGCCTAAGCGGTTGGGCAACACATGGCGCTCGCCACCATAGTGCTAAGCTACCAAAACGTATGCGCTCGGACAAGCACGACAGAATCTCGTGTTTTCTCCCACACGGGTCGAGTCCACCTCCCCACCCTTCCCCCCACGCCTTCACCAAGAAGAGCATGGCTTCGGGAACCAGACGCAGCGTGAGGTCCACGACCCTCAACAGTTGACAGAAGACGTGTGAGATGTGCAGCCGCCTGATGTCCGGCCAAGACAAACACACCCAGTGTGTAGCCTGTCTGGGCCGGGAGCACGCCGCTCGAGGCCTACGAGAGGGGGCAGATTTCTGCACGGTCTGTGGGGACACAGACCTGCGCTAACTCCGCAAGAGGGACAAGAAATTCCCTCAGGCAGGCTCGACACCACCTCCTGACTCCACGGCAGACGATCAGGAGGCGGGTCAGAGCCGACAATCGGACGAAGTAGAAAGAAAGGTAAATTCTCTCCACAGGGTTTTGAGTCAAAGTCTTTACACTGTTCGTCCACCAGAGGGCAACCTCGCACCTCAGGTGGCCGGGCACACAATGGTAGGTACTTCTCTCACTTCGAGAATCCCAGAGTGGATCCAGTGCGGAGCCTCTCAATGGGTCATCCACACTCTGTCGAGGGGGTACAGGCTCCAGTTCGCATCGAGGCCCCCCGCTTTTGCGAAAATCATTTTCTCAGAAGCGAGGGGCAAGGCGAGCGACATACTACAGGCGGAGGTTCTCACCCTGTTAGAAAACAAGGGAACCAGGAGACCTGGTACTGCCAGACCCCTAGTGGTTGAAATCCGAATGGCCGGACTTCGCATGACTTGTGTGCAGAGGAAAAGAGGGACAGGACAGGAAAAGAGGGACAGACCGACCGACCGACCGACCGACCGACAGACAAAGCCTCATGTAGGCCGACCCCTTGGGTCTGGCAAAAAGAGCCATAATAGAGGTGCCACAACATCAGGTCAACAGCGGGTTTTACTCCCACTATTTCCTGGTCCAAAAGAGGGGGGGGGCTACGGCCCATCCTGGACCTAAACGCGCCAGGGCGAGTGCAATCGACCTAAAGGGCGCTTATTTTATCCGCCGCACAGGAAATTCCTACGGTTCGGATTCAGGGGAAAGGTCTACGAGTACACGGTACTGCCCTTCGGTATGTCACTCAGCCCGAGAGTCTTCGTCAAATGTACAGTCACCGCGATCGCCCCCTTCCGGAGAGAGGGCATTCGCCTGTCCACGTACATAGATGACTGGCTACTGAAGGCAGACTCGGAACCCAAGGCGTTGCAGTACACACGGAGAGTAGTGGATCATCTACAGAAACTAGGTTTCAAGATCAACCACGAAAAGAGCTGTTAATACCAACCCAGACTGCGTCTTTTATAGGCATAGCTCTAGACTCTGTATCGTTTACGGCTCGCCTATCGCCAGAGCGGGTCCAATCTTTTCAGTGATGTCTTTGACAGTTCCAAGTGGACCACAGGGTCACCTTCAGAACTTGCATGAGGATGATGGGACTTATGGCCTCGGCCATCCCGCTAATACACATGACGAGGCTGCACATGAGGCCGTTTCAAATGTGGATGACGTTACTGGGGATTCCCAGTCACGGTCCCTACAGCAGAGTGCTAGTCACGCGGGAAGGTGTAGCAGCACTCGACCAGTGGAGAGAACCGGGTTTTCTCTCCTCAGGCGTAACGATGGGCATGATCACCCCCAGAGTAGTGATCACCACGGATGCCAGCCTGACAGGGTAGGGTGCCACCTACAACGGCAGGATAGCCAGGGGTGTGTGGGACAGCCGACGGCAGACCCAACACAAACTACCTGCTCCTGGCCGTGATCTTGGCCATGTGTTGGTCAGGACAGACAACATGTCGACGCTGTGCTATATCAACAGGCAGGGAGGCACGAAGTCTCGTATGCTGCACGAGCTGGCACACAGACTGCTTATCTGGAGCGAACCACGACTGCTCTCTCTCAGAGTGTCACACGTGGCGGGACTCCTGAAACAAGGGGGCAGGTCTACTATCCAGGGGTAGATGCCATTACGCAGAAAGGTCTCTCTCTCTCTCTCTCTACGTCTCTTTCTATAGTACATCCACGTAGGTAGGTGTGGGACGTCCTCTTGATCAATGCCCGTGTGTTGGTTCCCACAGTACGAGCTTTTTGACCGGGAATTCTCTGTGCCGGTGGCAATGGCCGGCTAGTCTCATCCTCCTGACTGCTATCTTTTCTGATACACTTGGTAGTGCCCCGTACAGACGCTTGTTGGTAATGTGCTCGTCCTGGTTGATGTTCAGTACCACACGTGACATTCTGGTGTAGCACCCGTCCAGGGACTTCTGTAGGTCTTGCTTTAGTGTCCAGCATTCACAGCCGTAGAGGAACGGACTCCACAGTCGCAGAGAAGAAACTGATCTTGATGCGTCGGGGGAGGTTGGATTTCTACACACTGGTCATGCCAGAGCTCTCCAGGCTACTGCTTTCCTCACCTTAGGTCCTTTTCTGTGGAGCCGACCCATGCGCCCAGGTATTTAAAGTCACTGACCTCCTTTAGCACAGTGCCTTCTGTTGTTGTTGGGGCGGATGTTCTTGGGGGATAATATAGGTCATGACCTCGGTTTTCTTTGCATTTAGCATGAGGCCAACCCTAGCACACTCTAACTCCTCTCTGGACAAGAGCTCCTGTGCCTACTTTACGTGGTCAGATAGCAGGCAGATGTCGTCACCTTAGTCCTTGTCTGTCAGGGTTTCTCGTTGACCTTCCGGGCGTGATAGTGAAGCCGAGCTCATGCTCCCTTCCTTTCATAGCTTGTCTCAGAGCATAGTCCAGTACTGTTATAAAAAGGAAGGGGGCTAGGGTGTCACCCTGCAGCACTCCGGTTTGGATGTTGAACTCCTCGCTGTTACCGTCGGGCGTTGTCACTTGGGCTCTCGTTCCCGTGTACATGGTCCCAATGGCTCGGAGTAGGTTGGGAGGAACATCGTAGGCCTTAAGTATTCTCAACATCATTCCTCTGTGGATAGTGTCGAAGGCCTTCTTGAAGTCGATGAAGCACAGCACCGCCGCCAGGTTGTTCCTCTTTACCTCCTCAATGATCCTCCGTAACGCAAGGATCTGGGCTAAGGTGGTTCTCCCCTCTCGGAATCCGTTTTGGTTTTCCCTGAGGTGGGGGTCGATAGCACTCCGTATCCTGTTCAGTATCATGTGGTTGAATATTTTCGCAATGATACAGGTCAGGCTGATACCTTGGTAATTGTTTTGAGAGATCCCCAGATTTTGGTACCGGGATGATGTATGAGAGAGACCATATTTCTGGCATGATGTTTTCCATCAGAGCTTGGTTGCAGATCTCCAAGATGACATCATCAAGATTGCAGTTCTTGATTACCTCTGGGGGAATGCCGTCAGGTCCAGCACTCTTCCCCTGCCTCAGGGAGGCTTTGACCTTGGCAAATTCCCCAGCTGTGAAAGGGCCGTCATCAATGTTGAGATCCTTCAGGACTGCAGGTATTTCCTTCTCGGCATCTTCCACTGTCTGGTGTGTACCAAGAAGGTTCCTGAAGTGAGTTAACCAGGTGGTCACTCTCTCTTCTGGGCTGTTTCCTGCAACCTGTCCCTCTTTTGGTCTTTTCCTTCCACACATCTCATTGATCACCTTCGATGATTCGCTGTACTGGTGTTCTCCCTGAGCAGCTTCCACTCTGCGGACCGTTTGCATCAGCTCCTCACCTCTGATTTTGTCGTACTCAGCAAAGAGAAGTCACTTGGCCTCCTTCAGTGTCTCGCGTTGTTCTGTGGACGGGTCTTGACCAGCTGCGTGGCGTGCGTCCTCCACTTTTTGACGTGCTGCTATGACATCCGGGTGTTTCGATCTCGCAGGGCTTCTGGTCTTCTGCATCACCGGTACACACCTCGCTCTTGGTACCTCGTTTACTTCCATGAACTTCATGTACACTGCGCCCGGTTCGTCCTTCACATCTTGTATGTGAACGCGGTCCCTGACCTCTGCTGTGTATCTGGCTTGTTCAGGGTTTTTTGAGAAAGTCCTCCAGTCATGGCGTACCCTGGGGCTCGGTTTTGGGATCCTAAGGCTCAGCCTCACTCTCATGGATACCACCCGGTGGTCAGAACCCACAGAGTTGGTGTTCAACTCTGTGGGTTACGCATTCAAGATGGAATTCCTTCATTTTCGCCTCACTAGTATGTAGTCTAGTTGACGTCTCATACCAGTAGGCCGGTCCTGGAAGGTCCATCTTTTGCCAGTTCTTTTCCTGAACATGGTGTTTGCAGCCATTAGTTCTAGTTCCATTAGTTCCAGGAGTAGAGCAGCAAGATATGCTCCATTCCGGTTTGTGTCTTCATGGAATGTGTAAGGTGCGTCCTTTCGACCGAGTCTTGCATTGAAGTCACCCAGAATCGCAAGAAAGTTGTGAGCAGGGACGTTACGGACTGCTGTTGCCAGGTCCCTGTAGAACTTCTCTGCTTCCTCAACTGATGCCACATTGGTGGGTGAATACACTGCCATGATGGTTGTTACTGGGCTGCTATCAAACTCAGCAATGAGGATCCGCTCTGAGAAGGTGGGTTTTCCGGACTGCCTTGCGTGCACGAGGGCTCAACTGCAGCCCCACACCTCCGGTTGCTGCCTGGGCTTCGTTCCACCATGCAGAGGAGGTGACGAAGGTGTAACTCTCAACCCTTCAGTATTTGATGTTAATCTCAGCGTGCACCCTTCTATGCTCCTGGACTCCTAGGATCTCCACTCCTCTGCTCTCTACACAGTGTGTAAGTTCCTCCAACCTTCCATCTTCTCTGACTGTGCATGCGTTGAAGGTCCCCATTATAAATGTTTTCCTGCAACGCAAGATAGCATTAGACCGAGTGCTGTTTTCGGACTGAATCCTCCCTTGCGGGTTTGGGGTCCAGTCGTCATGTTGTCCCCCATGAGGAGGACCAGCACTACGGTCCGCTGCGAGGCTCCTACGGACTCCCGCCACTGGAAGTATAGGATTTGAAATAACTAGACTCTCCATGTTGGGCTTTACAATGCTATATAAGGACTGTGGGGCGCAACTCCTCACATTCCTGGTTTTATTTCAGAGTGTCCTTCTCCTAGATGGGTTGCATACCATAGCTATGAGCCCCATCTGCCCATGTTATTTGCCCATAGCTGGGACAGTGGTTGGCAGGCGCCAGGGCATGTCCACACGCCGGTGGGCCTGCACGCCTTGCCTCTGGGGCCCACTGTTGCTCCGAGATCCCCAACAGTTTAGCCTGGGACCTCGCGGTACCCAGTTACCATGTGTGGCCACGGGGAGACACTGCAGGAGTCTTGACGGTGGAGCGGCTTTGTACCGGCAGAAGGAGACTTACGCACTCGGCTCCTCTTTTCACCCTCCACGAGGAGGGCTAGCCGGCGGCAGTAGCTGAAAGCAGAGTTGCAAGCAGAAGCAGCATGCAGCATGCACTAACTACAAGCACTAATACTACAGATCTACCGCACTATGCATCACACAGCCCTGCATGCAAGCACACCCCATCATAGCAGAACAGATCTGGGCTCGTTTTGGGCGACCTCGGATAGATATAGCTATTTGCCTCACAAGACGACGCAAAATGTCGCTTGTTCTTTTCAGTGAGGGGGGCAGCACCTCTGGGCCTGGACGCGCTAGCACATGTGTGGCTCAGGACACTGCTGTACACTTTTCCCCCACTGTCTCTCATCGCTCCTACACTCAAGAGAGTGAGGACGGAGGGCTTGAGGGTGATACTAGTGGCCCCGGCGTGGGGCCACTGGCTCTCAGAAATCACTCCTCTACTACACGAGCGCCCTTGGCCCCTACCGTTACGCAGGGACATGCTAACGCAAGCGGAGGGTGAGATATTCTGCCCACACCCAGAGGAACTGAATCTCTGGGCTTGGCACGTGAGCGGATGAACCTGGGCACCGAGGGGCTGCCTCAGAGTGGCGACGAGGGTGGTGCTTAAGCCCAGACCTGGGTATATCCCCAAGAACCCTCTGACGCCCTGCACTCCTGTGACTTTGGCGGCGTTCCATCCGCCCCCATTTGCGTCATGGGAGGATGAAATACTGCATCATCTCTGCCCAGTGAGGGCACTGAAAATGTATGTGGACGGATCCAGGACTTCTAGGAAGTCGGATCAGTTGTTTGTGTCATGGGCACCACGATTGCGGGGTAGGCCCATCGCTAAGCAAACACTATCCCACTGGGTAGTTCAGGCCATTAGTGCTGCACGATTAATCGAAAAAAGATTGTGATCTCGATTCAGACACCTATGCGATCTCGATTTTAGATTATTACGATTTTTTTTTCAAAAAAAAAAAAAAAAATGTTTTGCTTAATAATTTTATATTTACAAGAGAATTGTGTGAGAATCGTGTGAGAATCGTGATCTCAATTCTTATGGAGGAAAATCGTGATTCTCATTTGAGCAAGAATCGTGCAGCCCTACAGGCCATACAGTTGTCTTACTCCAGTAGTGGCACGTTGCCCCCAGAAGGACTGTGGGCGCATTCCACCAGGGGAATGAATGCATCTTGGGCCTTGTTTAGAGGAGTCTCTATCCAGGCTATATAAGATGCTGCCAGCTGGGCCTCGCCCGGCATCTTTTGTGAGGTTCTATAGTGTGGATGTTATTGCACCCTCAGTGGTGCATACAGTCCTAAACGTGGCCTCAAGGCTCTAGGCAGTACCCTGTAGGGGGCGGCATATGGGACACTGTTTGGAGATGTCTCAGGCCCTGTGGCCTGAGGCCCTGTGGTGTGCCACTTGCCGAGCTTCGCCTCTGACCTTGGAAGGTTTCTACGGGTGAGACGTATCTGCGCCTTAGGGGCACATACGATACCATGCGTTGCCTCCAGGCACCGGGCGGTACCTGAGTCTGGGACCTCTGACTTCGTGACAACAATACGGGAATTTATCAAATTTGCTCCCATAGGCGAGACTCGAAGCGACTCTTCGTAATAAAACTATAGGTTACTAGCATAACCCAAGTTTTATGATATAGGGAGCGAGAGTCTCGCCCACAACACCCTTCTTGTTAGGCGAACAAGAAGAAAACTGTTATCTTGATGAGGAGGGAGCGGATCTATCCTGGGTATTTATTACCACGGAGGGCAGGACCTCCGGACAGGAGAGTTATCCAAGTCCAGCCAATCAGAGTAATAAGTAGTGCTTCTATGTTCACGCCAGAGGGCGCTCTCCCATAAGCGAGACTCTCTCTCCCTATATCATAAAACCGGGGTTACGCTAGTAACCTATAGTTATGCATAACTATAAACATTTATAACCTTTAAGTAGAGTGTTGCCAAAAAAAATGTTTTAGAAACTTAAGGAAGCAATAATCAGAGAGGAAATTAGATTAGATTATGTTGTTGTTATTGTTGTGTTTTATTTGTAATTCTTCATTTACTGTTAATGTAAATTTAGTTCTCCAAGTTTGTGTTTTTGTTCACTAACAAATTGATTATGTTGTACAGCATTTTATGATTTGTATTTTGATGATTTTTGCCTGGACCCCAGGCAGAATAGTCTCCGCTATGGTCTAGACTGATGGGGATCCTTAATAAACAATGAACAATAAACAATATTCAGAATTTACATTGAAATGGATGGGATTCTGTAATATTTCAATAATTCATTATTAATAATTGCTGCTGTAAAACATATTGATAATGATCCCTGGTGTGCAAGAGACCATGGGGCACATTAATATTTAGTCCTTGGGTGATAACTATGTTTTTAGATTTTTTTATGATTTTTTGAAAGATAACATTGAAATGGATGGGATTCTGTACTATTTCAATACTTTATTATTAATAACTGCTGCTGTAAAACATATTGATAATCATCCCTGGTGTGCAGGAGACCATGGGAAATAATACTATTTAGTCCTTGGGTGATAACTATGTTTTTTGATTTTTTTATGATTTTTTGAAAGATAACATGGAAATGGATGGGATTCTGTAATATTTCAATAATTTATTATTAATAATTGCTGCTGTAAAACATATTGATACTCATCCCTGGTGTGCAGGAGACCATGGGAAATAAAACTATTTAGTCCTAGGGTGATAACTATGTTTTTTAAATTTTTTATGATTTTTTGAAAGATAACATTGAAATGGATGGGATTCTGTAATATTTCAATAATTTATTATTAATAATTGCTGCTGTAAAACATATTGATACTCATCCCTGGTGTGCAAGAGACCATGGGAAATAATACTATTTAGTCCTTGGGTGATAACTATGTTTTTTGATTTTTTTATGATTTTTTGAAAGATAACATGGAAATGGATGGGATTCTGTAATATTTCAATAATTTATTATTAATAATTGCTGCTGTAAAATATATTGATAATCATCCCTGGTGTGCAAGAGACCATGGGAAATAAAACTATTTAGTCCTTGGGTGATAACTATGTTTTTTGAATTTTTTAATATTTTTTGAAAGATAACATTGAAATGGATGGGATTCTGTAATATTTCAATAATTTATTATTAATAATTGCTGCTGTAAAACATATTGATAATCATCCCTGGTGTGCAAGAGACCATGGGAAATAAAACTATTTAGTCCTTGGGTGATAACTATGTTTCTTGATTTTTTTATGATTTCTTGAAAGATAACATTGAAATGGATGGGATTCTGTAATATTTCAATAATTTATTATTAATAATTGCTGCTGTAAAACATATTGATAATGATCCCTGGTGTGCAAGAGACCATGGGGCACATTAATATTTAGTCCTTGGGTGATAACTATGTTTTTTGAATTTTTTAATATTTTTTGAAAGATAACATTGAAATGGATGGGATTCTGTAATATTTCAATAATTTATTATTAATAATTGCTGCTGTAAAACATATTGATAATCATCCCTGGTGTGCAAGAGACCATGGGAAATAAAACTATTTAGTCCTTGGGTGATAACTATGTTTCTTGATTTTTTTATGATTTCTTGAAAGATAACATTGAAATGGATGGGATTCTGTAATATTTCAATAATTTATTATTAATAATTGCTGCTGTAAAACATATTGATAATGATCCCTGGTGTGCAAGAGACCATGGGGCACATTAATATTTAGTCCTTGGGTGATAACTATGTTTTTTGAATTTTTTAATATTTTTTGAAAGATAACATTGAAATGGATGGGATTCTGTAATATTTCAATCATTTATTATTAATAATTACTGCTGTAAAACATATTGATAATCATCCCTGGTGTGCGGTCGGGGGATCTTAGTATAATTTGAAATTCAATTCCGATTCACTTTTCAAATAATTATTTTACTGATTTTCCTTTCAGAAACCAAATTAAATATTGCTCCATTTTTCAAATAATCACTTCCAAATTAAACCTCAGATTATACTAAGATCCCAAGGTCAGTTGGGGGTATCTTAGTATAATCTGATATATTATATTCAATTCAAATTCACATCTGAAAAGTCTATTTTACTGATTTTCCTTTTAGAATCTAAATTAAACATTGCTTCATTTTTCCAATTTTCTAGCCCACAAAAAAATCAGGAAAATGCTCCATTTTTCTGATATTGTGCTTAGTATTTTGGCGTCTTTTGATTTGGGACTGACACTGAGAAAAGCTCAAAATAGGGTTTTTTTCAGTTTTTTCATCCCAGAATAAAAATCAAAGAATGTCTTCATTTTTTCAATTTTCTAGCCCACCCAAAAATCAGGAAAATGCTCCATTTTTCTGATATTCTGATTAGTATTTTGTCATCTTTTGATTTGGGACTGACAAAGGAAAACATCTTTATTTGTCTTTGTTTTTCAAAATGTCAGTCATCTTTTAATCTACATTTTTCATCAAAACAAAGATGTCACGTGACCACGTGTTACATCACATGGTCTTTGTCCTTCAAAGTAAAAGTTGTAGTCTAACATGTAAGCAATAGGATCTACAGACAGTCATTAACACCACATCTAATGACTGTATGATGTTGTTTTTAATGCCTTTTCTGTCTTTTTTTTAGATCAAAGCTACGGCTCACAAAAGTATGTTGCAAGACTACCAAACCTTTCTGGGACATAAAACCGTAAATCCCTTACAACTATATACTTGTGGTGTGGAAGCTCCACCAGCAGGGGTCATTCACTTTCCCCTTGTGCCTCCCAACTTCACAGCACCTTAGTAGTTTTACTGAGGTGCTGTCAACCTAACAACCTTTTTGTTCTTCTATACAAATATTTTCTTTCACATCAGGATTTAAAGGACGAGTTCACCCATTTTCAACCTGTCTTCATATAATTGTTCCTCAATAATGCTCATGATAATATGGCACCCATCGAAAAAAAAAATCCGATGGGGAATCCAAGATAATAGAAACTACAGGCTTTCTATTCCTGTTAGCACGCTATAATGGAAACCATTGTTCTCGCGTTAATAAAAACAAATATATACAATTTTAAATATTGAAGGGAAAAAAATCCTTTCTGTTGAACTGATAATCGGCTGATTCTTTGACCAGATCCGAGAGCCGCCATGAGAAGTAAGTAAAATCGATATGTAAGGCTTAGGCTGTGAAAACCAACTAGGCTGATGAGTTGTCTGATGCTTATCTAAGAGTTAATGTCGCTCGGTTTCACTGATGAACTCCCTTAGCCATGATGTCAGTCCTGATGAACTCCCTTAGGACTTTGATGTTTGTCCTGGACGTTTTGGTTATCTCCATATATGGAGTTCCAGTAGGGGTTCTCTGATGTCAGCGCTAGGTATGTTAGGTATCTCCATGATAATCGTCTAGGAGAGATTCTATGATGTGTTGGAGATTTCAGCTATTTAAACAACAGACAAATTGTGCAATGACATAATTTGTCGTGCGTCCGTCCATTGTATTGGTGAAATTAAGAGCAGACAAGACTGTTAAAATTAAGTGTATTAATTAATCAAGCAGTAAGTTAAAAGTTAGAGAAATGTACTTAACAGAGATCTCTGGGCTCACACTAGCTTTCCTTATCAGCAACAAATTGCATCGAGGTCACCTCACTAAGTCTGAGCCCTCTTATCTGTCCCTAGAGCCCCTATATACTGAAATGTGGGATGGTCTTCAGGTTGGTTCGCCACCTGACTCAGCATTTGTCTTCAAACAATGGGGGGGGGGGGGGGGGATTTCTCTCCAACCTGCATCTTTCTAAGATTAGGGAAGGACAGAAAGGAACAGAAACCACAAATGCATACACATGTACAGACAGATGACCTCTCATCACTTCAACGGCCGGGCCATCTGACAGTTTTGTCTTCTTTATTGGGACAGCAATTAAACAATAGTAATTAAAGCAATCGCATATTCTTATAATACCAACTAGTATTAACTAAAGCTTTAAAGGGATATCAATTGCCATCAGATGTCAGACTTGGGGAGGTTAATTGTCTCCATCTATGGGAATCTCCATTTGGGAAGGTTGTGATCAAATAGGTCACTAAAGTCGGGACTGAATAGGTCATTCATCCCATTAGGTTTCTGGGCACCTTGCCATGATCTTGCGGTGTTATCCATCTATGGCTAATGCTGGCAAGTATGCCCTGAACGTTCTTTATACTTTCACTGGTAGATGCGTTTCTGAAGTGTCCATAGCCCTCCTATGAGACACAGACTGAGAAGAAAAAAATCACACAATTTTAGCATGAGCATTAGTGAGGATCTATGAAGATAGGTTGAAAATGGGTGAAGTCGTTCTTTAATGATCATTAGACTAATAACCCATTACCCATTATCAATAAGTAACCCACCTATATCCCAAACTCCCTCCCCAGTCAGAGTTCATAGTTTTATTGAATGTAGAATTATGTGCAGGATGTCATTTGTATATGTGAGGGAACTTAATTTACTGTCTTTCCCTAGGAAAGACAGTAAAAAGTAGGACTGACCGTGGGTAGCTACCTGGGATGTAAGTTGGGGCTTGATCAACCCCGGCTGGGTCACCTGGGCGAGGGTTCATGTTGCGAGACCCGAAACACCCTATGACCCCAGGCTACAACACTGATGATACATCCCAGGTGCATCCATGTGATGTATTCTTTAGTGTATGTACTTAATATCTCAACTGTTCTTGGCTAATATGACCCCAGGGAACAACTTAGGAACTGTGACTAATTCTCTATCCGGAATGAAATACCCGAAAATGACCACGCTCTTTTTTTAAATGACCATAACCGGTGCACTACTTCCAACATGGCTCTGGAGCTACAGATTTACTGAGGTGTTCAAAATGTTCAGAATACTTATGATTAGGGAAACATAGTAAAGTGTAAAATTTCTAATTTGATATTTGACAGAACAGCTAAAAGAAACGTATTACTGTCCAGGGCCATAAGGATATTTTTGCGCAAATCAATCTAAGAGCACCACATTTGTCCCAGATGTAACCCAGGGCATGCTCTAATGATTTAGCAAGAGCGCCCGAGCCAGCAACCTTCAGGGTCATCATAGTGGCTAAATCCGATATGACCACCACCTGACAAAGTTTTTGGCTATAATGTTTGAACCACATTTTCAGCTATGCAAACTTGGTGTCTAAATCATGTTTTTTGACAATTAAAAACATGTTTGAATGCTTATCTTTATGATTTAATCTATCTAGAGGACACTAATTTGATTATCACAAATATGGCTACTATGTTCTGAAACAACCAATGTATCTTACGATGTAATTTCATTGAAACAAGAATGATTTAACAGTAGAACTAATTCCTATGATGATAGACCTACAGCTAGAGCTAATACAGTATGTTCAACAATGCTCAGCATAAAGTGTAATACTATATAGTATTACTATTCTATACACCATTGACTAGTATGATATCATACGGTACTAGTCACTAGCCACTGTCAGGATTCATCTACTCTGCTGTGGCCACCACGGCTCTTGCCGGCGTACAGTATATGATGATGACCATATACTCCAATCTTTGGACATGGAAAGTTGATCTTTTCAGGCTCCAAAGTAAGGATGACCAGAGATTCTTTGAGATACCTGCACTCCTTTTCCCATAGTCAGGGAAGGCTGATGTTGGTCAAATGGTAACCAGGTCCCTTGAGAACTTCCTCCCACCCAAGCTGCACTGATTCAGCATGTCCGAACCTGGGAACCTTACTGGACCCATCTCGCAGATGCCAGTAAAGCTTGCGCCATCCTCCTCCACTGTGGCTGCAAAAGTCATGTAGTGGACACAGCAAATGCTGCAAAACTGGAGTCTGCTGCATCTCGATATTTAGATGTTGTGTGATTAGGACATTAAAAACAATCATCACCCGAGGAATCAAAAGGACTGAGCACATGCAACTGTGTGTGTGTGTGTGTGTGTGTGTGTGTGTGTGTGTGTGCGCGCGTGTGCGTGTGTGTGTGTGGTGCAGTATGTATCAGTTATCGCAGAGCTGTTCTGTTGTTGTAACACCAAGACACATTCCTAGCAACGATTTGTTGTTTAGCAATTCACTTTTCAGATTCTAATTTGAACATATTGTTCAAATTCCATACACCTTTGACTATTATGATAGTATTCACTTTATGCTGAGCATTGATGTTATGGTTTGCTGACCAGCTGCTGCTGGAAGTGCCAACTGCACCCACTAAAGTTACCAGGGGTGACCGGGCCTTTGCCGTGGCTGCCCCCTCTGGAATGACTTTCCTTTACGCATCAAAGCAGCCCAGTCATCTTTACTAAAGACTAATTTTTTGTCCTTGGCATTCAGTAACAACTAAAGCAGCCTTACCTTCCTCTATTGGCGCTAATGTTTGTTTGTCTGTGCTTACTCATTGTTTACTATTTTTTTGCTTTGTTTTGCTTTTTACCTGTACAGCACTTTGGTTGACCTGGTCATGTTAAATGTGCTATATAAATAAACCTTGATTTGATTTGATTTGATTTTTAAAAGGGCGTGGTCATTTTCGGGTATTTCGTCCCGAATAGAGAATTAGTCACAGTTCCTAAGTTGTTCCCTGGGGTCATATTAGCCAAGAACAGTTGAGATATTCTCTCCTAAATGAAGTGCACAAATATCTTAGCCAGGTCCTAGAAAGTGAATGACCCCTGCTGGTGGAGCTTCCACACCACAAGTATATAGATGTAAGGAGTTTACGGTTTTATGTCCCAGAAAGGTTTTAGTAGTCTTGCAACATACTTTTGTGAGATGTAGCTTTGATCTAAAAAAAATTACAGAAAATGCATTAAAAAACACATCATACAGTAATTACATGTGGTGTTAATGACTGTCTGTAGATCCTATTGATTACATGTTAGACTACAACTTTTACTTTGAAGGACAAAGACCATGTGCTTTGACCCATGGTCACATGGCTTCTTTGTTTTGATGAAATAGGTAGACTAAAAGATGACTGACATTTTGAATAATAACCATTCCAGGCTTTTGGATTCCAGATGAATTAAGAAAAAAAAAGACAAATAAAGAGCTTTTTCCTTTGTCAGTCCCAAATCAAAAAATGCCAAAATACTAATCAGAATATCAGAAAAATGGAGCATTTTCCTGATTTTTTGGTGGGCTAGAAAATTGGATAAATGAAGCCATTATTTGATTTTTGGTCTGGGATGAAAAAACGCCAAAACCTTTTTTAAGAGCTTTTTTTCAGTGTCAGTCCCAAATCAAAAAAAGCCAAAATACTAATGAGAATATCATAAAAATGGGCCATTTTCCAGATTTTAAGGGAAAAAAGAAAAGTTTCAAAATGAAGCAATGTTTTATTTAGGATCTGAAACGAAAATCAGTAAAATATACTTTTCAGACGCTTATTCCAATTGAAAAACAAATAATAAATAAGATGCCCTGACTCCAAAAGCCCGGGGGATCTTAGTATAATCTGAGGTTTAATTTGGAAGTGATTATTTGAAAAATGGAGCAATATTTAATTTGGTTTCTGAAAGGAAAATCAGTAAAATTATTGTTTAAAAAGTGAATTAGAATTGAATTTCAAATTATACTAAGATCCCCCGACCGTGTGCAAGAGACCATGGGAAATAAATCTATTTAGTCCTTGGGTGATAACTATCTTATTAGAATTTTTTATGATTTTTTGAAAGATAACATTGAAATGGATGGGATTCTGTAAAATTTCAATAATTTATTATTAATAATTGCTGGTGTAAAACATATTGATACTCATCCCTGGTGTGCAAGAGACCATGGGAAATAATACTATTTAGTCCTTGGGTGATAACTATGTTTTTTAATATTTTTTGAAAGATAACATTGAAATGGATGGGATTCTGTAATATTTCAATAATTTATTATAAATAATTGCTGCTGTAAAACATATTGATAATCATCCCTGGTGTGCAAGAGACCATGGGAAATAAAACTATTTAGTCCTTGGGTGATAACTATGTTTTTTGATTTTTTTATGATTTTTTGAAAGATAACATGGAAATGGATGGGATTCTGTAATATTTCAATAATTTATTATTAATAATTGCTGCTGTAAAATATATTGATAATCATCCCTGGTGTGCAGGAGACCATGGGAAATAAAACTATTTAGTCCTTGGGTGATAACTATGTTTTTTGAATTTTTTAATATTTTTTGAAAGATAACATTGAAATGGATGGGATTCTGTAATATTTCAATAATTTATTATTAATAATTGCTGCTGTAAAACATATTGATAATCATCCCTGGTGTGCAGGAGACCATGGGAAATAAAACTATTTAGTCCTAGGGTGCTAACTATGTTTTTTAATTTTTTTATGATTTTTTGAAAGATAACATTGAAATGGATGGGATTCTGTAATATTTCAATAATTTATTATTAATAATTGCTGCTGTAAAACATATTGATACTCATCCCTGGTGTGCAAGAGACCATGGGAAATAAAACTATTTAGTCCTTGGGTGATAACTATGTTTTTTGATTTTTTTATGATTTTTTGAAAGATAACATGGAAATGGATGGGATTCTGTAATATTTCAATAATTTATTATTAATAATTGCTGCTGTAAAATATATTGATAATCATCCCTGGTGTGCAAGAGACCATGGGAAATAAAACTATTTAGTCCTTGGGTGATAACTATGTTTTTTGAATTTTTTAATATTTTTTGAAAGATAACATTGAAATGGATGGGATTCTGTAATATTTCAATAATTTATTATAAATAATTGCTGCTGTAAAACATATTGATAATCATCCCTGGTGTGCAAGAGACCATGGGAAATAAAACTATTTAGTCCTTGGGTGATAACTATGTTTTTTGATTTTTTTATGATTTTTTGAAAGATAACATGGAAATGGATGGGATTCTGTAATATTTCAATAATTTCTTATTAATAATTGCTGCTGTAAAATATATTGATAATCATCCCTGGTGTGCAGGAGACCATGGGAAATAAAACTATTTAGTCCTTGGGTGATAACTATGTTTTTTGAATTTTTTAAATATTTTTTGAAAGATAACATTGAAATGGATGGGATTCTGTAATATTTCAATAATTTATTATTAATAATTGCTGCTGTAAAACATATTGATAATCATCCCTGGTGTGCAGGAGACCATGGGAAATAAAACTATTTAGTCCTTGGGTGATAACTATGTTTTTTGAATTTTCTATGATTTTTTGAAAGATAACATGGAAATGGATGGGATTCTGTAATATTTCAATAATTTATTATTAATAATTGCTGCTGTAAAACATATTGATAATCATCCCTGGTGTGCAAGAGACCATGGGAAATAAAACTATTTAGTCCTTGGGTGATAACTATGTTTTTTGATTTTTTTATGATTTTTTGAAAGATAACATGGAAATGGATGGGATTCTGTAATATTTCAATAATTTATTATTAATAATTGCTGCTGTAAAATATATTGATAATCATCCCTGGTGTGCAAGAGACCATGGGAAATAAAACTATTTAGTCCTTGGGTGATAACTATGTTTTTTGAATTTTTTAATATTTTTTGAAAGATAACATTGAAATGGATGGGATTCTGTAATATTTCAATAATTTATTATTAATAATTGCTGCTGTAAAACATATTGATAATGATCCCTGGTGTGCAAGAGACCATGGGAAATAATACTATTTAGTCCTTGGGTGATAACTATGTTTTTTGAATTTTTTAATATTTTTTGAAAGATAACATTGAAATGGATGGGATTCTGTAATATTTCAATAATTTATTATTAATAATTGCTGCTGTAAAACATATTGATAATCATCCCTGGTGTGCAAGAGACCATGGGAAATAAAACTATTTAGTCCTTGGGTGATAACTATGTTTTTTGAATTTTTTTATGATTTTTTGAAAGATAACATTGAAATGGATGGGATTCTGTAATATTTCAATAATTTATTATTAATAATTGCTGCTGTAAAACATATTGATAATGATCCCTGGTGTGCAAGAGACCATGGGGCACATTAATATTTAGTCCTTGGGTGATAACTATGTTTTTTTAATTTTTTAATATTTTTTGAAAGATAACATTGAAATGGATGGGATTCTGTAATATTTCAATAATTTATTATTGATAATTGCTGCTGTAAAACATATTGATACTCATCCCTGGTGTGCAGGAGACCATGGGAAATAAAACTATTTAGTCCTAGGGTGATAACTATGTTTTTTAATTTTCTTATGATTTTTTGAAAGATAACATTGAAATGGATGGGATTCTGTAATATTTCAATAATTTATTATTAATAATTGCTGCTGTAAAACATATTGATACTCATCCCTGGTGTGCAAGAGACCATGGGAAATAAAACTATTTAGTCCTAGGGTGATAACTATGTTTTTTAAATTTTTTATGATTTTTTGAAAGATAACATTGAAATGGATGGGATTCTGTAATATTTCAATAATTTATTATTAATAATTGCTGCTGTAAAACATATTGATAATGATCCCTGGTGTGCAAGAGACCATGGGGCACATTAATATTTAGTCCTTGGGTGATAACTATGTTTTTAGAATTTTTTATGATTTTTCGAAAGATTCCTTGAAATGGATGGGATTCTGTAATATTTCAATACTTTATTAATAATAATTGCTGCTGTAAAACATATTTATAATGATCCCTGGTGTGCAGGAGACACTTAGGCACATTCATATTTAGTCCTTGGGTGATAACTATGTTTTTTGATTTTTTTTATGATTTTTCGAAAAATAACATTGAAATGGATGGGATTCTGTAATATTTCCATAATTTATTATTAATAATTGCTGCTGTAAAACATATCGATAATCATCCCTGGTGTGCAGGAGACACTTGGGCACATTAATATATAGTTGTTGAATGATTTTTAATGATGTTTCGAAAGATTACATGTAAATGGATGGGATTCTGTAATATTTCAATAATTTATTATTATTAATCGGTACCGTAAAATATATTGGTAATAATCACATATTGTAAAGGACACACATTGGCACAATAACATTTAGTTGCTGGTTGATAACTTTGTTTTTAGATTTTCCCAAAAATTACATTGAACTGTTATATTTCAATATTTTATTATTAATAATTTGTGCAGTAAAACATTTTGGTAATAATCACAGACGAGAACATTAGACACAAACAATGTTTTTAGATAGTTTTATTACATTTTTACATGTATATATCGAAGTGGTTGGGATTTACGATTTCATTGAACGCACCATCAGTTCGCCTAACCGTAAAAGGCCACGTAGTTGCGCAGCAATTTTTGAAGCACGGCTAGTGCAACTGTCTCTCTATGAAGTGCGGCCAGCGTGACCGCAGTTCAGCT
>NW_027660877.1:2500-15000 GCF_963280865.1 Gymnoscopelus braueri
CAGAGTCAGTGAGTCAGATGAAAGGATAATTGAGTTTGTTTGTGTTTGCGCGCTCGCTTGTGCGTGCGTGCGTGCGTGCGTGCGTGCGTGCGTGCGTGCGTGCGTGTGTGTGTGTGTGTGTGTGCGTGCGTGCGTGCGTGCGTGTGAGAGTGAGCGTGAACGTGAGTATGAAAAGGCCATGGCATTCTCTTCTCACCTTGCAGCGGACTTGCTCAGAGTGCAGTTCTTCATGATGGTCAGGCAGCGGTGCAGACAGCTTCTTCTTAAAGGCCCTCAGCTTCTCTAATGATGCATCGATGCCCTTCTCACAGCGCTCCCAATCCTAGAGACACACACACACACACACACACACACACAATTAAATAAATTATAAATTATCTGCTGCAGTTCCAGCAACAGCAAGCTTCAAAATACACAACTGCACACATACGCACACAAACATGCACAATACATACTGTACAGTATGCACACGCTACAGTACATGTGAAGAGAAGCTAGGACAACAGTAGAATAATCCAGGCTGCTGAGCCACAACTCTATTCCCTAAGCCTGATTTATACTTATCTGGACGCCTGTGTCTCAAATCAAAAATGCGTTCCACACTGGGAGATTGTGGATCTGCTATTTTCAGCGTGTGACACCCGCGGTCCCGCGCGCAACCTACAGTACTATAAGGCTTTAAACCTCCTTAGCAACAGCATGAGACACAGTGACACAGCACAAATCCACCAGCCAAAGAAGAGAATTAAGGCAACCTCAACAACAGAGCTTTCAGCTCCAGAGAGAGGTCATAGATTACAGCTATTTTGAGAGTGTAGCATAAGAAGTACAATTCAAGGCAAAGCGAGGTATTTTTCAGTGAAAAAAATGCAGCATACCGCAGCAATGCAGCATACCGTAGCGTAGCATACCTGAAACAACAGTAAAAGGATGCCCAGTGCAGGAACAGAATATATAGTCAGCAGTCTAAGAACTAAGTAAGGAGGACAGGAAGATAAAGGGAAAAAAGAAAGCAAAAAAATAGAAAGATGGAGCAAGAGAGAAGAGCGAGTGGACAGAGGGAAAGAAAGAGATCCTCTCTCCTAAAAAATCGTTAAGCCATGGGTGATAATTTTAAACTGCGTCACACAGTGCTTTTCAAAATGACTCTCAGCCTTCACAGTCCACCTCACTGTGCCCTTGTCGTTATGCTTCGCTGCACAGTGCCTGCAGCTTGTAATCTGCACACTAATGTACTATGTGTATGCCAGTCACCAAAACTGTCACGGGCACACAAACAGACACACATACAAAAATATACACAAACACACACTCTCATCTGAGCATGTGAGTGAAGAGTGTGCACTTATCGCGCACTCCATCTTTCTCCACTCCAACCATTCATAATTCATATGATAACTTGGTTTTACAGTCCTATATGCGGAACAAGGAGGGCTCATTAGGGTTCACATTGGCAGATGCCCTTTAGCTCCCTTCACATAACTTTTATAGTGCTGCAGCACATCACAGTGCAGACAGCCACACACTGTGATGTGCTGCAGACTATTAGTTTCTGATCAGACGAGGTTCCAAAAATGTCCATGGGAATGCATGCATGGCCTGATGATTGATACCTTCTTGTAAATGTAAACCAATAGCATACCAAAGCACACAGGTAGTTCCACTGCATGTGGAACTGCAAAGTGGATCTAGTTCCATAACTATGTACAAAGTGGATGAATATAATACCATCTATCGAGGATAGATTCTTTATTTCTTTTTTTCCCACGTAAAGCTCCTTGATTACTTATTTCAGTCGTTTTAACTTGCTTTAGCAGCTAACCTTAAGCAGGCCGTGTAGCTCTCTCCTCTGCTGGTCCAGGCGGTGGTGTGCATGTCTCCACCTCTCTTGCATGTCCATCAGCTCTGTCTGCAGCGCAGACTCTGCCCTGGCGTCGGCTGTCAACAGCAGGCTCCGGCCGGCCTCCACCGCCAGGATGTAGCCTCCCTGTTGCCTCTGGAGCACGCGCTCCCTCAGCTGGATGAGAAGAGACAAGGAGTTGGGGCATAGCAGGGGAAACAGCTTACCTAAAGGAGTCTAAGGTTGGGAATGGGATGAGGGTTTGTGTAGCAGGGGAGTGGATTAGCATTTTGGTAAGGTATTTCAACGGCGGCCACGTAGGGGTTGAAATTTACTAGAGAGGAGCGCTCTTTATGGTAGGATTTTAGCGATTGTGAAACGTATAATGTGTTAATGGGTTTAAAGTCTCTTACAAATGACTTAAAAAAAGTAACCATTGTAAGCAAATCATTGGTTATGAAGCAAAGTCGGATTAGTAATGTAGCTGATTCCTGGTGAATGAAAATAGCACAGTGGTGCCCAACTGCACATCCCTGCCGCACACACCTGAACCCCATTCGGAATGTGAGAAAAACTGTTATCAGAGGAGAGTTTGTTTGAGATAAATGTGTGGGAGTATGACATCATCAAGAGAGAGGGCCTTCACAACGCTGCCCTGTGGAGAGATGGAGTCTTTATCTGTACCTGTATCTGATCCAACATGGTCCTGGCCTGCTGTAGGGCCACCGGCTCTCCCGGCTGATGCACGTCCGGGTCACGCGTCACTTCCTGCAGCCAGCGCCGCAGCTTGTCTGCCATCTCCTTGTATTTCTGCCACTGGCGGACCAGGCTGTCGATGATGCCCCTGCGCTGCTGAGCCCTCCTCACCACGCACTGCCACTGGTTGCTCAGCAAGGCCAGCTTCAGGCTGAAGTCGTCTCTGGCAATGAGAAATATGGCAGTAAAGTCAGGTTTGGAGATTCATTCATTCATTCATCTATCGCTATACCAACAATCGAAAAAGAGTTTGGGAAGTAACAGTATAAACACTGAAACAACGAATCAGATTAAGACAATCACACTCTCAATGTCTCAATGTATTTTGTTAAAGGAGGAGTTCACCCAAAAAATGATATATTTTCTATCAATTGCACACCCCATGAAGCCTTGAATTCATGGCTTTATTTTTGTTTTTGTGGCATTCCTAAGCCAATAATTTGGTAGCCTGAGGCTACGAGCTCAATCCATGGTCTTGAAGGGCGGACCCAAACACAGCCGCCCGGATTTGTGCGTGGCTTCCTATTGCTTCACCAATCTATGTCCCCGCCTCCCCTCCCCTCCCCCCCTCGGCCTGTGCACGGAGCACGCTGACGTCACCAAATTTAGAGCGACGCCCCTCTGCACTCTGATTGGTTAGGAGATAACAAGGTCCAAGACCATCGTTCCTGCATGGCTCCCCCAGGCTTTTTTTCTTTTGTAACAAAAAAAAAAGCCTGGGTTTCCGAGGCTAATAATTTGGTGACCGGGTGTGTATCCGGTTGTGTCTCCTACCGGATATATTAGCCGGTAGGAGACGGGAATCAAGTTATTGGCTTAGGAATGCCACAAAAACAAAAAGTCAATACTGAGACATATTCTACTACTGTGAGAGCAGCAGTGTGAGCGTTCATACCTGTCGTCCACTTGTCCCTGGTCCAGCATGTGGTGTCCATCGCTGATGATGGAGTAAAGAATCTGCTGCCTGCTGAACATCTCTGCCTGGAACAACTGCACACACACAGATTCATGGATGCTCTATCGACAAATATATATACATACAGTACATACAAATATGCATGCATCCTCTCACACACACACACACACACCAAACTTTGACCAAACCACCTTCTACATTTCATCACAGCACTCACATACACACTCAAAAACACTGACGAAAACATAGATAAGTACGCGCGCACACACACACACACACACACAAACACACGCACACACGCACACATGCACAGACCCCTACCTCGTGGTCTCTCTGTTGTTCTAGAAGACTGTGATAGTTGCCAGAGATCTCGGCAGCCAGCTTCTGCTCTGTCTGGGACAGGAAGTCCATCCAGGCCTCGCACTTCTGCAGGAAGCTCTGCTGTTGGAGCAGCACCGCCTGCAGCTTACTGGAGATGGACAGATGGAGATAACACGTAGGAACATAAAACAATGTGAGTGTTAAACAAGCTCCAGCTATCTGGTCAGACTGCCTGTAAATACGTTTACCATTTCCTGACATTGTTAATTGGGCTAAGATTATCTATATTAGTGCATGTGGTTCTCCACTGATAGAACATACTGTATACAGTAGAAGAGCTACATGTAGTTATTCTATAACAAAGTTGAAAATAAGTCTTTAACATATACAGTCAGGCACACAACGGATCATAATCCCACCAAAACTCACTTCATTTGTGAAGTATCGTTTCGGTTGTAAGTTATGCACTTGACATTTCATATAAAACGTGACTTTCATTATTTGAAATACAACCTAAACTCATTTTAGCCACGTACTTATTCGGTATGGTACCACAGCACACAGCAGAGTACGAGGAGTTCATGTACCTGAACCTCTCTGTGAGGTGAGCAGAATGTGCGGCCCAGGACCTGTTGAGACCCTGCAGGCTCTTAATGTCTCTGTCGCTGAGAGGCAGTCTGTACGCCAGCTCATTGAGCCGCTCCAAGTCCGGGGACAGACTGCTCAGCTTCAACAGGTGAACCTGACAAACACCGTGTCACACATTTCAATGTGGATTAGTACTGTACATTCTAAACAAAGACCGCAGTTGTGACACACATTTCAAATGGATTAGGACGTTCTAAAGAAAGGCCACTGTTGTGTGGGAGGTAAAATTACGAAAGTGAACTCCTGCATCGGATTTACACAGCCGTTCTGCATGTTTATAGACACATTTAGAAACTTTCATTCTCTTGAAAATCGAGCTAAATGAGCATTAACCACATGAATAGCGTCCCTATTCTGGGCATTTCATGATAGACAAACACTCGATGAAAATAGGCAAACAAAATAGCAGATCTACAATGGTGCAACGCAGTGTGAACTTGTAGATCGGCTATTTACTGCAACGAGAGTTGGTGTAGTGGGGAAAAGGATAGACTCCTGGGGGACCCCAGTCAATGAAATATACATGTATAGGGTTTAAGTGGTTTAAGTGTTCTTTAATTGAAAGAAAATGAAAAGTCAAACACACAGAGAGAACTGTGGGACACGGGTCAAGACAGCAGCTAACGTACCTTGAGTTTCTCCATGCGGTTCTGAACATTGATGAGCTCTGGTGAGCCGACAGAGTCAGACTCCTTCAACGCCTCCTCTGCCTCCTCTGCATAACGGCGCAGTTTATACAACTGCTCTGTGAATCCCTCACAGTCCTGAGTTCCAGACTAGACAAAACAAAGGAAAAAATACTAAATTATAATAAGACAATCACATCACAATCTTTGTTATTTGAGATCTTGGAACTAGAGCTCAAATTATGGCAAATCTTTGGGTCTGATGCTGATCCCAATTTTGGAGAGTCCTAGACCAGCAATGATTTAACCGATATTTTATGATTAAAAAATATATAATAATAATAATTATTATTATTATAATTAAAAGCTAGATCAATTCTAATTCATTTCCAATTTTTAAAATAGCTGAACTACAAGCTCACGACACACATACACATAGCAGTGCAATACATTGTGAGCTTGTAGATCTGCTATTTCTGAAATTTCTGAGAAAAAAAAAGTACCGCTGATATACTGGCCGAACCGATATATCAGTCTGGCTCATCTTGGAACGGTGCGAGTTTGTGCATCTGTACGTGTTTGTGCGTGTGTGGATGTTGGTGTGTGAAAGCCACTCTGTGTACCTACAGTATGCCATCCCATGCCTACCTGCAGTACTTCCCGCTGCCTGTGCAGGGCGTGCTCCAGCGCTACTAGGCGATGTGTGAGTGACAGGTGGTCTGACTGGAGGGCGGCCATAGAGGAGGCGTCGACCTGGCTCTTCAGCTGTTCTCCCAGCGCCTGCAACCGCTGCAGGGACTGCTGCGCTGATGCCTGGCCTCCAAGACACTCCTGCAATCAGCACAATCAGCAGATTATCAAATAGGTTTACAATGGAAAACTGCTGTTCAAATACAGCCTTACGTATTTGTCGGATTACTGTATGTATCTTTCTGATAGTTCCATGCAGAATCAATCAATCAATTTAGATAGGATAGAAGAAAACTGGATACTATGTTATAGTAGAAAAGGTAACATCGCGCAAAAATGTATAGGATAGTAGAAAAGTGGATTGGATAATATACTGTTGTAGAAAAGTGGATAGGATAGGATAGGATAGGGGCATGAAGGACATGCAACACATGGAATGGAACTGGGGAGGTTACGATTACATGGACGCACTATCCGGTCATCTACCGGCACACTGGGGGGCGGCCATAGCTGAGTGGTTAGTGAGCCCGCCTAGGGAGCCAGAGGCCCTGGTTGCCCCAGGTACGATTCCAGGCCAGGCCAGCCAATGTGTCGATGAAATGAAATATGTCCCTGAGCAAGACTCTTAACCCCTAATTGCTCACAGGCCCTCATTGGAAACAAGACCGCAAGGACTTTCATGAACGGACCTGTTAAAGGAATTATCCTTAACCCTACTTTAATTTATCTTCACGCTGGTTCAAAATGCTGTGCAAGCATATTGGGGTCTATCAACGAGGGACAAAGGGACAGTACAAGACTACAAGTGTATAGTCTCTAGTCTCTAGGCTACCCTCATTGCCCACTGCAACTGGGGTATAAACTGGTCCCTTTAAGGCGTCTCATTCTGAAGAGCCTTTTGTTACGTTCAGCTTGATTTGCATTCAAGCAGCCCAAGTTGACAGTATGCAATTTGCAGAGGGGATAAAGGCTTTGTAAGAATCCTTAAAATGGGTTGACAAGCTGTTTCCGAGCGTATTCAAATGTCCTTAGAGACCACATGAGAGAGAGAGGCGATGCATTTTTCAAGAAATTCCTTGGTTTCTTAACTGCTACTACTGTACACTACTGTAACAAATACAGAGATAAAATTCTGGTCCCATTTAATAGACTAACTGCAGATTTGGTCACTAAAAAGTTAAGAAAGTAAAGAAATAACTTTAGCAAGCAAGTGGCCTTTTACAAGGCCACTTGCTTGTTGGGGTGTGAAAATAACTTTAGCAAGCAAGTGGCCTTTTACAAGTGTATAGGGAAAAAAAAACACTGTTGTAGTACTAAACAATGAAACACCTCTATGACTTAGCCATTCAACTCCACTTCTCCATTGCCTGAGACTGTACTCACGTCGCAGTCTTTTATCCAGGTGTAGCTTTCCTCTTCCGTGATGTCCCTGTTGGTGGCGCTCTTGAGCAGGCGGTCGGCCCACTCGTCCTGCTTCAGGACTGCCGTCACACACTGGCTGTGCAGCGCTCTGTAGCGCTGCCACAGCCCCAGCACAGTCTTACTGCTCCTGAGCTGCTCTGAGATCTGCTCCAGTAGTTCATTCCATCTGAGACAGCACAGGTGAGGAGGAGGGGGACAAGATGGTTGGAAAACTGTTCAGTGATTGAGTCATATAAAACATGTTTTTTTTTACATTTACTACAACTAACAAACAGATGGCATTTTTGTCCTGTTGTGCCTACCTGACGTTGACATCCTGGAGGGCGCTGTTGAGTGTTTCTGCCACTGAAGGATGGCACTCGGTGAGCAGCTGGTGCGTTACGGAGCCAAACTTCTTCAGACTGCTCTCCTGTTTATCCATTTCTTCCTGCAGGTTCTGATCCACATAAAGTATGCGCATTCTCAGGTTAGCCGTCATACCGTTATACATTTATAACACCTTTCTATGTTGGCATCTTGACATGAGAGATAATTCATTATTTACAACCAAAAATATGTGCATCGCATAAATGGGGCATGTGCATAGCACTGACTACCAGCAAGTCTGAGAAGAAAACGATGCAGCTACTAACAATGAGTGAAAGGATAACAACAATTACAGTGAGTTTTACTGGTGTGCCATTTCCCCATACTGTATGCAGAAGAGAGAGTAACTCCTGTGCTCCTCACCTCCAGGCTCTCCACCTGCTGCTGGACAGCTTCCAGAGACCCGTTGAGGAGGTGCAGTCGGGACACAGAGTACCTCCCCTCCATCAGGTAACCGTTGATTTCCTCGGCCGCTCGCCGGTACAAGGTCCACTGTTCCAACACCGACCGCAGACTCACCTTCATCTGACTGATCTGAAGGGGAGGAAAGGGAGACAGGTAGACAAAATATATCAACGTACATACCTATAAGTAATGTAAAATGTGCTATATTATTATTATTATTTATGATTATTTCATCTTGTTGCAATGAGATCAGCATCATCAATGACCGATGTACTGTAAAAATATGAATTGCATGTAAACGATCAAACCTTGTGTATTTCGGTCAATTCTGATGCAATATTATATAGATTCTTAGGTGCCAATTCAAAATGACGTATTGCAAATCTTTAAGTATTGCGATTCTGAAAATGCTCCATATGGAATATGTACATTTCCAATTAATTCTTCTTTTATGATTTCCGTATACTTTTTAATACTGGTCTAAGAAAAACACGTCCTTCATACTTTCAATGATATTCTATGTCATAAGATATTTAATAAGAGAAGCAGCATGTCTTAAAGTTTTTAAAAACGTTTTGTGATTCATGGTAATCTTTTACACCATGCCAATTGTGTATTGTGCATGGAATACATTGAGTGTGTTACAGTTCATTTTTAGAATTCTAGAAGCTCACCATGTGATCCAGGTTGGCCCAGGCCTGGTTCAGTCCTTTGAGGGTCTGTCTGACGACAGAGCAGGCCTCTCCTTTCTTGTCCTGGATGAGCTTACTTCCACGTTCCTCGGCTTTCTCTAGATCCTTCTCCTTCTCCTTCACCAGCTCCTCTAACTCCTGTCAAAAGTCAGTAGAAGTTATATCAGAGCAAGTTATGTATATAAAGTGTATGACACGCATCGATGGTGATGCTGTGCTTCACTACCTGACAGTCTTTGAGTGCATTCTGCACAGATGCCACATCCTCTATCCTATGTCTTTTCTTCAGTTTCTCCTCCTGCAGGCTGAGCCAGGCTTTCAGGGCCTGGACTCCGTTCTCATGCTCCAACCAACCTTCTTGTAGTCTTTCTAAAAGTTGAATCTGCATAAATCACAAAACAAAACCACAAAGATTCACCACACATTAAGCACACAAATCCTGTTAGTTTTACTCAGAGAGTGTAAAAACTGACACTCTCTGAGTTCAAACAACATTAGGGATTTAAGTACCAATTGACCTGAACTTTTTTATTTTCCCAAATCTGCAATTCAACCAGATCACATGGCGGATTTAAGATAAACTTCTTAAATCCCCACATGGAAAAACTGTGTTGGTCACCCATGCATAAAAGACAGATCACATAATCCATAAAAAAAAAGAAAAAGAAAAAGAAAACAAGATAAATATTACATCAATGTGTGTATCTGACTTGGATTTCTCCAAGATGATGGACGCTAACTCAAGACCATTACCTTTTCAGTGATGAGTCCTTGCAGTATCTGCCACCGCCTGTTCATCGCTCCCAGCTTCTCTGCGAAGTCCGTCTTTGAGCTACGTTTCCCCTCCACATCCTGACTGCTGATCTGCAGCACCGACTGGTTGACAAAGTCCACAGTCAACTGCTTGCAGGTTAGGTCAATACGGAAGCCCTGGGGGAACGCAGACAATTTGATGTGAGTCAGATGAGGGATTGAAAAGAAAACATTAAGGGACTGTATGATGAAGAGTTGGAGGTCATTTGGGCTTTAAGGGTTGTCCAGAAAGTAGCTGGAACTCCTGGAAGCTACAGTGTGTTGCTTAGGAGAACAGACTCTTTTGTATGTACCTTATACTTCTGTAGGAAGTCTCGGACCGCCTCGGAGCCTACTGCTCCCATGATCTTGTTCTGGTCTTCTTCTATGATGTTCTCCATGAGAGAGATCCAGCTCATCAGCTCTGTGATGGCATGACGCGACGCTAGCTTCTCCATCTGCAACTGAGGGAGGAGAGGAAAAGAGGAGTCAACATGAGAACAGTCAAATATACCCCATAAACTATGGGATGGTAACACTCTATTTAAGTGCTTTGAATCAATATTAAGTGTATATTAGTTATTCAGTCTGCAAAGAATACCCCCCCATCCAAATAAAAAGCCAAGTCATGAGCCAGGCGCTGTTCCCAGACCTGGTGTAGTTTCTCCTGCACCACAGGGATGCGAGTGAGCAGCTCTGCCCACTGTGTGTCCACCTGGGCCAGGGCTGACCTCAGACCAGCTGTATCCACTCTTTTGAGCCGCATAAGCTGGTTGCCTGTGCTGAGAACCGAAGAGCGCAGGGAAGACTTGGCGTCCACCTCCTTGGAAAACTCCTGTCAGAGAAACAACAAGAAGATACACATGTTGGTTTATTTGTGTGGCAGCCTATGTTGAGATACTTTAGTGTTTTGTGTTATGACGCTTTAGCAAAGTGAGATGCTTATATATGATTTATGCTGCAACAAAGTGAGTGATGTGTCATCATTCTAGTCGAGAGACACGTTGCACGACTTTGAAGATACTATAATAAAACTAGAAAAAGTGCTCCTCGGAGCACAGGTCTCCGCCAGGTCAGGTACGTTATTGTGGCCTCCTGGTGGCGCTATAATAGGCTAATGTGAAAAGGGTGCCATTTATTCTTAGGTCGTTCACGGCAATCGGACACTGCATTCATGATTTGAGGCATTTTGTTCCAAAAATGTGTTTTGCTAAATTAGACCTGCTGGTGGCGCTATAACAGGCCAATGTGAAAAAGGGTGGCATTTCTTCCTTGGCCTAGTGGGAATGTGTTTGTGAAATTTCACGGAAATCGCAAGCTGCGTTCATGATTTGAGGCATTTTGTTCAAAACGGACCAATCCTGCAAATTTTGGAAGCGAACCTTAGCCAATGAGGATGGAATATGGGAAATCGGACAGATCCGTGTTGATCACATGACTATAGAGAAACTGTGTACCGATTTGCATGACGTTTGGATAAAGGAGTAATGTAAAAAAATTGGGTTTGCACAAATCGGCCTCCAGGTGGCGCTATAACAGGCCCATGTGAAAGATTTGAGGCAGAGGTTCTGAATTGGCATCCAGGGAGTGTGTGTGCACAGTTTCGCAGCGACCGGGCCAACGGTGCCAGAGATTAGCTGCTAACACACGGACAGGACACACGGACACACACACGGACGGACGGACGGACGGATGGAGTAAAACATACTCTCTCGCCATGCCTTTCGGCCTGGCGGAGACAATAATTTAATTGATGTATTCAAATTCTAATCTGATGATATATGACAGGGGGAAAATGATATTCTGTACATGCTAGCTAATAACTGACCAGGAAGGCGTAGAGGTGGTCTCTGACGGTCTCCAGTTCCTGGGGTACCGTCACAGACTGGGTAGTCCAGAACTCGAGCCGGTCCAGAGCCGACCGTAACCACTGGCTTAGCTCTGCTGACTCCCTCTGGTACCTGCGGTTGAGAACAGGAAAACAATTAGGCTTTGACAGACAGAAAAGTACTGTGACTGAAACAAAGGATTTAAAAGTGCCACTGACTGACATTCAGACTGAGGGGACATAAACAGACAGACAAAAAGTGAGACTAGCGGCCACACGTCCTTCATCCCTGGCCCGTGTGACTGACCTGGTCCAGTGTTTGAGGGTGGAGTCCAGGCGGTGCAGCTCCTTGTTGACCTTGGTGGTGGAGGATAGCCAGTGCTCTCCGAGCTGGGTGAGCTGGTTCTCCAGGTCTGAACAGCACACCGACAGCAGCAGCCTCTTCCCTTCCTCCAGCACCTGGTACAGCTGGGGCTGATGCTCCGTCAGGCTGGCCTTCAGACGCTGGGGAGATGGAAGGCAGGAATGACAGAATACATTTGTGAATTGAATTTATATATTATAATAAACATGCAACATTATAGCTATCAAGGGCTATGTCCCCATTATGAAAAACAATCACATTTTCAAACACCATGTATAAAATAAGTAAAAGCTGAGAGCAGTTGAGGAAGAACCGATGCTGAGGTGTTTTAAAAGAAATATAAGTTCAAAACATTTCACCATTTGTGTAATCCACTGCATCGGCTTACTTATTTGTATACTATGCATTCATTCATGAATGTGCGCATGAGTGCACGTGTGATTACATCCAATATATTACAGTACGTGCGAGTATAGTACCTGGTAGAGGTGCATCCTGTCATTGAGTCGCTCCTCCGTCTCCTCCACCAGGCCTACAGTAGGGATGCAGCACTCCACAGCCTCCAACTGCCTACACAAAGCCTGGTAGTCCTCCATCAGCCTGCTCCACGACTGGAAGCCAGAGGGAAGGGGAATGACTGGGGTCATTAACTGGACACTGCTTCACTCATGTCATTATGATATCCATTATGTTATCCATGAGTGTGATGCTTCATCTATAATCCAGCAAGCAACAACCAACTCTGCCCTTTGAGGTTATAAACTCAAGATTTAACAACACACGTTTGTGCCCTCTGTCCATCCCAGCATTTAAACACTCCCGCCTACCTCCAGA
>NW_027660877.1:17500-31213 GCF_963280865.1 Gymnoscopelus braueri
GACAAATACTGGGAAAATAAAGTTAGATTCAGAAAAAGGTTGGGGTGGATTTGTGGTGTACCTCTTGAGCTATTCTCTCTAGAGTCTGGGTGCATGACTCAAACAGGACCCTAGGAGAGCGGGGATCCTGGCTCGCTGACTCGCCCCTCAGAACCACACCGGGACTGGATAAACGAGACCTATGGAGCACCTGGATTCACATTTGACAACATAAACACGAGACCATCAAACAGGCAGCAAGGACGGTTATAATCTTGCAAATGACACAAATGAAAAATAAATGAAGTGTACTAAAAATGCTTTTCAACATTAAGAAAACCTTCAGAAATGACTCAATCTTGACACACAAAGTAGTAGCACCACTTAAGCACTATTTTATACCTAGTCGTACGATGGTGTTACGTGGCGAAAATAGACGATCTACAAGCTCACAATGCGTTGCGATGCGTTGTGGTGAGCTAGTAGATCAGCTATTTTCATTATTTTGAAACATTTCCAACGATTTTCGCCTTAAAATGAAGAGAGAGACTGTGCATCGGTACCGGGCTGAGCTGGTCTTGCTCCAGGGAGTTGAGAGACAGCTGCAACTTGGTGCTCTGGTCTTTATTAAGGTTCTCCCACCTCTGTCTCAGCTGGTCCAGGGGGGTCAGGCTGTCCACCTCCAGCAACAGTCCTCCTGGGACTGACATCTCACTGTGGAAGCATACGTTTGACGTGAGGACAATGAGGGAAGAACATAATGTGCTATCACACTGGGGACCACTGTCATGCCCCCTGGTCCTGGAGGTTTTCCTCCTTCAATTTCCCCTTAATATTATGCTTATAATAATATACTTATAATATAATAGTGTCATCTTGCAAAGATTATTTAAAACTAAACCCAAGGGCTTCATTACAAATTGAAATTTAACAGAAAGAAAAAGTAGAATGCACCACATGTACCTGTAAATAAATAATGCATTTTTGTCAAGAAGTGAGAAAGACAAACTGCAGTACCTGTCTCCGTTAGGTGTGGTCTGTTGGCTTAGTAACTCCTCTCCAACGCTGGCTACAGACTGTAACAACCTCCTCTGTTCCGCTACCTGCTCCTCTAGCTCCTACAGCAACAGAAAGAACAGCAGCACATTGTATCAGATACTGTACTCCAACAAGGGCTAGGACTTGCTATTTGAAATAGTTACCTTTCATTTAAATCAATATAGTTTTGCACCATGCTACTGATTTCATCATCTGAGAACGCAGGCCATCAAAAGGAAACTAATGGTTTATAACGGATCTGGCTCAACGTTCAAGTTTGTGTTTTATTGTTACATCTTGTGTACAGGTACATAAGAGTAAAACGTATTTTTGGTGGGGTCTAACATAGAAAAAGACTACTGTCTCTCACCCTCTGTCGAAGCAGGTTGTCATGGTGCTGCTGTGTGCGTGTGGAGCGAGCCTGAGACAGCCAGTCCTGGACGTTGGGACTCTGGGACAGAATGGAGTCCGGCTCACTGTCCTCCTGCTCCTGTAACGATCCCTGGATGAAGATGGATAGAGAGACATCATGGGTGGCAGAAATGTGATGACAGATTTATAGTAGGGTAATGTGCCATTTGATATCATATCAAGCTAATTGCCATTTATAAAATTCCAGCCATGATAACTTCTCTAGGGAAAATATTTCTTCTGGACATAAAAATATATGTATAATATATAACATCTGTTAACATCTGATCATGTGGCAATGTGTAACACCCTTGGCGAGAACAAAAACACTATGTATGTTTCAAATCATTACTACAGTAACTGAAAATGCTGTGTCATCAGAAACAACACCTGTTCCAATGTGTTTAGTGTCAGTGTGATGCGACGAGGTAGCATCCTTTTGTCTGCGTCTGAGGCCCATTGTGAGAAATACAGGCCCCTGTTGTTCTGCGGTTAGTGGAGGGAAACAGGGGACCTTTATGAAGGAGGCCGACGTGACCTTTGGCATTTCCACAATACTACCATTGATGAAGATACAGCAAAACAACATACTGCAATGCAGCACAACAGAACAGAACTGCGTTCGACAGAGACAAGAGGGAGAAAGGAACATGAGCTAAATGGAAATGGAGGATGAAAATAGGATGAATTGAAGAGAGGACGGGACAGGGGAAGAACATAGACCGAAGTGAAGGGGAGAGAGAGAGAGAGACTGACGATGAACCCCAATGGTCAATCCTTGGATGTCACAACATCCATACAGTGCATCTCACCTGTATGTCCACCTGTTTGTCCTGCAGCATGCGCTGCAGCTCCACCAGGCTGTCTTTGAGGGACTGGAGCTTCAGGGTGAGCTGCTCCGCCTCCTCCTTGGTGCCGGCGCGGCCCTCCAACAGCAGGCTCTCGCTGTGAATGGAGAGCTCTGACAGCGATGCCACCTTCCGCTCAATCTCAAACAGCATGTTCTGAAACGGCAGGAAGAGGCAGGCAAGCTCAGGTACAGTCATCATCATCATCGTTCAAAAGGTTAAAGTTGACCTGAATTTAGAATGTCAACTGGCCCTGGAAGGAATCATATCAGACTACTAAATCATATTGCCACACAGTGACCTGCCCACAGATCCACTCATAACTAAGCTAAAACCCTGCATGGGTGACTCGTTTAAAACAGCCTGGCATTGTTGGAATATCTACTGTAACGTCATCAAACTGTCGCTCCCCGTAGTTCAACAGTGTGACTCATTAAAGGGAAGCTCTCCAGCGGAACTGGATCTGCTATCTGTGCTACATGATGGGCGATGACAGCCTGCTCTATTGCACAGGAGCTATACCACCCAATGGGGACAGTCTTTTCTTCTACTCAAAGAGCTCTTATTGGCTGTGCGTGACAGTGAATGACAGGCACTGTCCCGGTGGTTGGTAGGTATCTACTCAGCATAATGCACCAGGCTTTCATTTAGCTGTTTCCAGAATGTACTTCACACATGCACGTCCTCTTTTACTGCCACATTCAGTGTTTCCCCCTCTTTTCTCTTTCACTCACTCTCGTTGATTTGCATATATCCTTTTCCCCCCTCTCTCTCCAAATCCTCATCGGCACATTCAAACTGATTCAGTTGAGAAGCAACAAATCATTGCTTCCTAACAAAAGCGACCCTCCTATTCCATGTGAGAACAATTGCGTGGAAGGTGGAAAAAGCGAGGATTAGGGTTTTGTAGCTCCTCCTTTCAAAAGGAAATACGAGGCCCAGAAAGAAAGAAGTGGTCGTCATTCTCCCACCACAATGTAGAGTGTCTTCATACACCTCCTTCTCCTTCCATTCAGTGCCATTCAGGCGGCTGGAGGGTGGGGGTCTCATTTACTACCTACACAGTAAAATCTCTCTCGCGCTTCAGTGCTCTCGGTGCCCAGCGTTTTTGCTGCAGCGCCTTGGGCTCCTAAAGCAGACAAAAGTTCAACTTTTGGAGAGGAGCGCCACTCATTTGATCCTCCTGATTGTGTCTGTCAATCAGGTCATTTACGACCTGATGTTGAATCGTTACCACAACCATGAGAAGGCCATGCTTATAGTTGTATCACATAAGCTATTTGTGCCAATAACGCAGATGACAGGACGTTCGAGCAACAGCGGATAGGTTCCAACGTTGCAGGCATCAATAAACGCTGTGTGAGAGTGCTCTGGACATTATATCCAAAGCACTCCTCCGCTCAAAAAATGCTTTCTGTGGACACAGCCCCTAAGGAAAACCCTGAATTAATGTGGTGGAGAAACATAATTAATGTAGATGCTCCCGTACAGGTTTGCTGCATGATACAATTAAGCAATTAACGTCCTATCACACTCTGTGGCATGCAGTGGAGCAAGACTCTTAACCCCTAATTGCTCACAGGCCCTCATTGGAAACAAGTCCGCAAGGACTTTCATGAACGTCCTGTTAAAAGGAATTATCCTTATAGAGAAAAAGAGTTGACCTCGATATTGGATTAAGATAGCAAGAGAAAGATCTACTGTATGTAACTATGAAAGAGGGTTCATTACTGGGGCACGGATGGCAGGGGCTTCAGTCACAAAGACTACTCAACTAGTGTTTCACTAGTGACTAATGTGACATCTGCATTTCAATATATGGAATGACATCAGTCCGAAGTTGTGACTCAGAAGCACACATTCAATGACCATGATGCTTGTGCATTAGTGCGATATACTGAACAAGAGGAAAAACAGAGTAGCAACTCTTCCTCAGGTAGACTGCCCCAACGCTCCTGATTTCGTGTATAGAGGGGCGGGTGTAAAGAGCCGGCGAGAGATTGCGGCTGATCCCATTGGTTCACCGATCTGTCCGTCAACCCCCGCCCTGTTAACACAACATTACGAGCGACGCCCACTGCACTCTGGTTGGTTGGGAAGTGAAACACTTCCTCATACCGAGTACACCGACGCGCTGGGCCAGGCTTTTATTTTTTAGCAACACTAAACAATAAAAGCCTGGAGATCGAGGCTATTCCTCAGGTGACTGAGAATGTCAGTGCAGGATGTGATCAGACTGTCAGCCACAACAGTCATATCACTACACAGAGAGGGATGTTATAGTAGGGTTGCAGTACACAAACCAAATTCATAATTTGACACTTCAGTGGTGCAAAATGCATTGCTACATACAGTGCATGTGTGGTGTACACCAAGAGAACAGGCCTGAATGCTTGACAGTGAGGGTGTCCGTTATGCTTTGGGGACATTTTCCTAGCATGATGCAGGTCCACTTGTATCCTAGAGGGAAGGGTCACTGCAAATCAATACAAAGAGTAATCACCTTTATCCCATGATGAAACATAATGTTGATGGGAGTTAGTCTTATGTAACCAGATCTTATGTATCTCTGCCTACTGTCTTCTGCAGTGTTGGGCAAGTTACTTTATTTTAGTAATATATTACTATTACTTATTACCTTCATTTTAAAGTAATACATTTTGTTACATATTAATGTCTGAGCAACAGTAATATATTAATATTACATATTACTTTTTAGTTACTTAAAAAAAAAGAAGCTACAATTGAACAATTAAATAATCTAGCTTTTGTATTATTATTATTAGCCCACAAATTATTTTTGGGACACAGAGATGGCAGATGGGCAGGCATTTACATTATAAGATAGGATTATGAATTACATTAATGAATCAATTTGACTTAAATTAATCAATTTATTAATAGACATACCTTCTATAATGTAGCCTATAATGACATGACAAGACTAGCCTCTTTCTATACCTTTTTTTTTAAATTAAAGTCCACAGAACAAGGACTGCATGAGCAGCATAGAATGTTGAGCCTATGAAATTAAGATAAGGACATAGAAATATGGTTAAGGTCATTTAATTGTTCAAAATTTGACCTCTCTGAACAGTGAACAGTTATACTGTAGTCGTGTCATTGTGTCAACCAATAACACATCATAACAAAATGCATCTTGACCTACAGTACCACTTGTTTGACAACCAACAACTAGCCAATTTTAAGTAACACAACCGTCCCTATGGGATCTAAACTCCATCCATGTGTGGTCAAAGTGGCAAATAAAATCTCTTAACACAGCATTTTGACATTCCCAGACACTCATTTAGATAGACATGGCATGAGTTAAAAAAATTGACTAGACAGTTAGAGTTAAGACTCATTTATATGGTCTACAAAGAACTCAGCTCTATACAATTATATTTATACCGTAGGCTACTCTTTAAATAAAAAAATCCTCATTTTATTTGACCTTTAAGAGAAGACTGCGCTAGCCATAATATATTATATCTCCCTGTCTGCTGTGTTGCCTGGTCTGATTGTTATAAGCCACATTGGGCTTGTTTTTCTGAAGTTGCTTGTAAATAATGGTAGAACGGTTGTGAGCTTGTAGGTCGTCTATTTTCAAATAGCCAACATATATAAATATGCACATTGTTTAATGGACGACATATATATAGGTTTCAAGTGCTCATGTGGCCTATTATAGTCGCTTCTTTTGGCCTTGTTTTCATAGACCTAGTTGCTTATTCCTCTCGCACAATCTGGCAACACTGCTCACGTTCCGACAGAGTCCGACATGAACTCTGCAGCTGCACCATGGGGATTTTACATTGAGCACACACACCCGATGTTTGGCTTCTAACTTAGCTCTGGACTTTAATTGCCTTTCAATAAAACCACATTTGATAGACATAAATATCACCTACATGTTACTGATTAGAGATTATTTTAAATTTTTGTAATCAGTTCATTATTTCCTGCGTAATCGATGAATAAAACTGACGTGTGTAAATTGGAACATTGCATTGTGTGATGCTTAACTTGCCTTCTTTAAATAAATTAAATAGACTACCATCTTATATAAACACAATTGGCACAAGGAATTGACACTCTCCCTTCAGCTGATTATAGTAAAATTAGAATCACAGAGATTTGTTGACAATGATAGCTGTAGAGAGAGGTGCGCGCTTAGTTTTAACAGGGATTTTGCTGTAGGCTGCGGCTTTGTGGGTGGATAAAAAAAACACCTTCACTTTGGTGGGTAACGCACAAAGTAACGTAGTAACGTAGTGTCATTTTAATAATATATTACAGCTTCTCCTTGTAGTAATGCGCTATATTACCCGTTACCGCAATTCGGTAATATATTACGTAACGGCGTTACATTACTAACGCACGTTACCCAACACTGGTCTTCTGTCCATCATACTAAGTATGCTCTTTGCTCTTTACAGTAGCTCTATACTGAACACAGTCAATTAATCTGTGGAGTGTATGCAGACAGCATCAATCCTTTGAAGACTAGGCTCTAGTGTACATGGTCTGGGACTTTTAGACCCGAGCTCCACAGGAGCCATTTGTGAGCTATAATCAGCTTACTGTCTCCCAGCTGCTTCAGTACAAACAAACCCACCTACTGTAAAAGACCTCTTCTGTCTGAGCCATCGAGCTAACATCATTATAAGAAGACACTTATGTTACATGATAGGGGTCGACGTGTTAACCCTTTAAGTTCAAGTTTTTTTTTAATAGAGCCAGTTAGATTACTAACTGCTTAAACTTAAACAAACTGTCCTTTGTATTATTCTCTCCTTTCCCAGGAGGTGCTGTGTGCCATGTGATACAAATTAGCCACCCTGGAATACATTTCCTTTTACAGACCAAAGTGAACTTAATCCATAACAAAACCCAGCCTAGATCAATCACCACTTCCACTTCCCCAAAGATACCAGTCAAATCAATCAGTTTGAAGGTGAGATCAACATGGTAACAGGGTGAGCAGACGATGGAGCTTGGCTTGCTGGAGGAATGTTGGAGACCCAGTAGGACACCCTAAAGCTGAGTAGAGAGGGGGCAGACCATGATAATCCTAATCCTAATACCCAATCCAAAACACAATGCTCAGTTTAGCTCATTCATTGATAGAAGCTGAATACTACTGGATGGCCAGGGTCCTCTGACTATGATACATTTTGTTCATGTCTGGGTGGAAACCAACAAGCATAAAAGGGTCTATTCATGCAACAGACATCAACAGAGACTAAAAGGCTTTGTTCAGACTGCAGGCAAAACCCATTTGTTTATCAAATACGATCTATAAGCATAACTGTCCACACTTTTATTTGCAAGTGATCCGATTAGATTTGTGTATTCAGAGACATTGTCAACCTATATCTGCATCGGTTGCTGTGGCAACATTGTAACAACATATGAGTGATGCTTAATTTATTCTCTCGCCGGAAATAGCAGATCTACAGTGAGCGACACAGTTGTATGATGAAGCATAAATCTGGCCTCAGTGTCTTTAGAAATCAGATTTGAACCACATTTCAAACCACTATAGGAATGTGATTAAAATCTGCAAAAATCAGTTTCCATGTGTTTTGTTTTGCTGTTCGGATAAATACCAATCTGATTCCAATCTGGATAGGCCAAAAATCTGATTTGAGCTACCAGTTTGAGCATATATAGCCTAAGAGTATGAGCTTGTCTGACATTGAAAAAACATGCAAAGAGAACAGCCAGGCACTATTTCTGGAACCCTGATACAAATCGGACACTACTGTATGTCACAGATTTTACATGCCACAATTATTTTTGACATGTGACACACTGACAGAGGCTCTAGCAGAACAGGATCTGTTATCTTAGCTACAGGACAAGAGATGACAACAGAGACATACTGTTACTGTATACTTTTGTCTACCGTGGAAACAGTACCATTGGGTAATGAGTACACCAGTGGTTCTCAAACTTTTTCATGTCAAGGACCCCCAAAATGACATGTATTTGGCTGCGGACCCCCATCTCAAAAATATTTTGTGCCAGGGATTTTTCAAAAATAGCAGATCTACAAGCTCCATAGCGTGGCCCTCGGTACCGTGCTATGAGCTTGTATATCTGCTATTTTTTAACTATATTTATTGTACCCCCCCAAGGACCCCTAGGGGTCCCCGGACCCCACTTTGAGAACCAATGGGGTACACCACAACAGTTTCCCCTCAACAAACCAAACCGTAAAACTCTCTACCCCCTCGGCCTCTGTAAACGACAGTCTCAGTTTGATGACATCACCATGTGACACAATCAGTCTCACCTGGCAGTCTATGAGTTGATCTTCCATATCCATGTCATCATTTTGGGGCTGGAGGGCGGAGCATAACGTGGCACGGGCGCTCAGCAACCAATGGTCCAGTTCCTCGGCTTCGCTATGGTAACGCTGCAGCGCCTGTTCCTGACGCAGCTCCTCTAGCTGTTCGCTCAGTCTCTCCTAAACACGAGAACATGACAAACAAGAGATATTAGATGGATAATAGGCACAAAACCTCCGTATTTGTCATACACAATACAATCCGGATTGTTAAAAGAACCATATGTCCGCTTCAGCAATAGATTGTACATAAACATAGACCATTTTGCCATTCATTGTTACATTTTGTCCAAAGTCATCAAAATGCTACCAAACATAAATTAATTAATGAGTCACAGCTGGCTTAACAAAACTGCATCGAACACTGACCAACAAGTAGTCAAATAATGGCATATCATAGTTCAAAAATATCAAATGGAGGCTGATAAAACCCCTTTTATCAGCCTCCATTTGATATTTTTCCAGCATTCCACCCAATAAAATATGGAGTGTTCATTTAACTGCGACTAGTTTCCCAGTACCTCCAGCAGCTGGCGTTTCCCGGAGGCCTTCATGCGAATGGTGGCCATTCTCTCTCCCAGCACGGTGAGCGTGGACTGTAGAGCCAACTGGTCCCCAGGGTCTCCCTCGCCGTCGCTGTCTCCCAGGCCGTCGCCCAGTAGCTCCTCTGAGAAACACATCTGGAGCTCAGTGATCTCGTCCTGCAGCATCAGGATCTCATCCATCAGGGCCTGGATTGCAGGGAAACGAGGGGAGGGAAGAATGGAACATTGAAATATATGGAAGACAGGGAAGGGAAGAAGATTTGTGAGATGAGGAAGGATTGGGCTTCGGAGACAAAACCAAAGTGACCAAAATGGCTCGTCTCACTGTTGTCAAAAGGGGACCGTAACAACTGGGGCCGCCAGTCACCGTGAAGTTGGCATAGCAACAGCGAACAGTGCTGCGGTGTCTTTGAGCCCTGCACACAGCCTAGTAGAATTAAACCCCTTCATCATTCTCTGTGTTTTCACTGAGCACAGAGAGTCGGGGCTACTTGTCATCTTTGTCTTTAACGCATGGCTCAACTCCATTTCTGTTCTCTACCATTCAGACCATTAGTCTATTGTTTCCCCTGTCCTCATCTGAACTCACCTCCCTCCCTCCCTCCCTCACACCCCCCCCCCCTCCCCACACACACTTTCTCTCTCTAACACACACATACAGTACAAACACTGACTTCCCAAATACCTCCTGGCCTGTCTGCCCCCCCTCTCCCTCACCTGGTGTGCAGCCATCTGGCTCTCGGGGCTCTTGCTGGGTTCTAGACCCTCGTTCAGCGCTGCCTCGATGGACTCCATCTTGGTAGAGACGGACTGGAGGGACTCCTGGTAGTGCTGCTGTCGCTCCAGAGCTTCATACAGACTCTTCTGCTTCTCACTGATCTGAGGTGGGAGTGCAGTCAGACAAAGAGTGAGAGAGTGTGCTGATGAAAAGGTAGGCGGTGGGAGTAAAAAAGGATGTGCAGCGTACACAATACTGGTCTAAACGCGTCATTGTCTACTGACAGCTTCATCAATCCATTGTACATAAACATAAGACCATTTTGCCATTTTAATTATAATATGTTGCGGTTGTCGTATATTTGTTTCCCTGGAAGTTGTAATAATACTGCACTGAAATGAATGGAAAATATTGTCATCCTTAAATACCTACAGTAACAAACCACAGTCTGCTTTGGAGAATGGTTGGCAGTATTGTTAAGTATAGAGTTGTACGCAATAAGTTACACATGCCAGACCACCAGTACGATCCTGGAAATGAATCCTCAGGGGATCTCAGAGCTGTTCCTGTACAGTTATGTTCTTACTATATATATTTCCATCCTGGTGTATGTTTTGTTGCTGAGAGACATTTCTGTTTCTGGTGCACTGGTGCAGTATTTCTATATAAAGCGAACACTGACTGCAGCGTAGCAGTTAGATATTCAGCTTCACTTCGGCAGGTTAATCTCTGACCAGGTGACGTACCACATTCTTTAGTGTTTCCCAGGACCTCTGCAGGTCATCCAGGTTAGCAGCGCTGCTTTCCATAGACGGGTCATACAGCTCCTGGAGGGGTGCACGACTCAGGTTGGCTCGACCCTGCAATTATGTACAGTAAGAAGACGGTTTGTGAAAGTCTTGCTATGTCTGTTTGTCTGCATGTACGGATGTTCTTGCACGATTATTGCACATAATACTGACTTTATACTGACTTACTGCCATTGAAAGCTGATGATATCATCATTTTCACATTGTTGTTTGTCTGAATTGTTACAGAATTATCCTGTGTCTTGATGTTGTCCTATGTTACATGTTGCACCTTAACCAGATACAATTCCTTCATGTCCTATGTACTAGCAATAAACACCCGCTTGTTTCTGAGTTCTGTGTGGAAGCATAGTTGGCTAGGGGAGAGTGGTCTGTTTACAACTACCCACTGAATGACCATGTAATTGCTATAAGTGTCCTGTATCATGTCCTTGTTCTCAGCTTGAAGCAATTCATTATAACCCCTAAATGTCCACATTCTTACAAAGAAAATTCATATGTCCAATTTAAGAGCGGTGAGTAGGACTGTTAGCTATGTGCTGAGTTTGTCTTGATCCTCTGTGGGATGTTACCACTATATCAGTCTGGCTAAATTCGCCCCCATCTCTCCCTCTCTCTCTCCCTCCCTCCCTCTATCTCTAACTTTCATAATAATTCCTTCTGTCTGTCTCCAACTCCTATTAACTTTGCTTCTAACCATACTGCGTTGGTCCTCTCTCTCTCTACAGTAAATCAGCAGTGAATCATTGACACATCACATGATGCAGAAGAACAGATATTTCACCGTGAAATAATCATCATGACTCAGTTCCCAAAACTGCAGTGCTGACCCCCTACTCAGTTCTACTAATAATATCCATCTGTCTGGGCTGTCTAGATCACAGACCTATACCAAAGAAAATATATTTCGCACTAACTTGCCATGCTAACAGCATCGCACAGGAAAAAAATCAAGGGAGTAAAACGAATGAAGGTACAGCTACACTGATGACCTGATAAGGCGGCAGGCAGATGCAACACAGTAACCGTCCAGCTGCTCATCCAACGTGGGTGTGGTAGAGGAATGTTATAGCAGCAGTGCATATGGGTGAGGGCTGTAGTGTGATACTAGCAGACGGGTGGGGGAGCAGGTGGTGCTGGGCGTACGCGGGGAGGCGAGGACACTTATGGGTTTACGGTCCATTGTGTTTGACGTGTGCTCATGAGCAAGATAAAACGGATCACAGGCAGGGTGGTGACACAGACTTTGACCCAAGATTAACAGCTTGAACCCTATGGCGTCACTAATCTGGGGGGGGGGTATTCGGCTGGTGACGTGGGTGTCGCCCGTGGTGGAAAAAGTACTCAAATGTTTTACTTAAGTAAAAGTATCAATACTGCAATGTAGAAGTATACTCTCTTACAGGTAAAAGTCCGGAATTCAAAATGTACTTGAGAAAAAGTGCAAAAGTGTTGGTATCAAAATGTACTTAAAGGGATATTTCACTTTCAAAAAAACTTTTGGTATTTTTGTCGTCTACTCAGGCCTTTGTGAGCCCTCCAGACAGTTTTTAAGTTGCTCGATTCAATATTTAGATATTTGAGATTCATTTAATCAGACACGCCCCCTTCCTATACAAACCCATTGTAACTTCAAACTTCATTTTAACCATGTTAGAATCATCGAAAACACCCGTCCTTGGTTCTGGTGACTCACCCTGCCCTCCTAATGCGTGAGGGGCCGTGTTTTCCCGATAAATGTTTTCATTTATTTTATTGCATTTTTTTATTGAATTATATATATATAAATATATAATATATATATAGATATATTTTTTTTTTTAAATAAAATAAACAAGTAATTGAAAAAACACGGCCCCCTCGCGTATTAGGGTGGCGGTATGAGTCACCAGTACCAAGGACGGGTGTTTTTAATGAATCTAACATGGTTAAAATGGAGTTTGAGTTACAATGGGTCTGTATAGGAAGGGGGCGGGTCTGATAAAATGAATATCAAATATCTAATACTGAATCGAGCAACTTAGAAACTGTCTGGAGGGCTCACAAAGGCCTGAGTAGATGATACAATGACCAAAAGTTTTTTTGAAAGTGAAATACCCCTTTAAGGTAGCAAAACTAAAAGTACCAAAATGTTTGAAAATAGCAGATCTACAAGCTCACACCGCATCGCGATGCGACGCGTTGTGAGCTTGTAGATCTGCTATTTTCAAATAGCCTATGTATAAAATAGGGATACAGTGGTTAATGTGTGTTTTATAATGCAATAATCTGCAAAGTAACTAGTAACTAAAGTTTTCAAATCATTGTAGTGGAGTAAAAGTACAATATTTGGATCCGGGATGTAGTGGAGTAGAAGTAAAAGTTCTGAAAATTGGAAATACTCCACTAAAGTAAAAAAAATACCTCAACATTGTACTTAAGTACAGTACTTGAGTTACTTTACACCATTGCGTGTTGCATTGGCTGCTTTCGGTGAAGAGATTTGGTGTAGATGGGGGTGGGGGCGGGGGGGGTTAATATACGTATAGAGCCCTGGTGGACTCCAGTCAACAATGTATGTACTAGGGTGAGGTATTGTGTGTCATTCTAGCATTAGATAATAATAAATTGTAAGGACAGCTTTGGCATTGTCCTTTTGTAAGCACCTGGATTTGAACCCAGGGCTCCTGTGTGTGTGTGTGTGATACAAACATATACCCTTTAGGCAGGCCAAAGGACATGTTAGGCCTCTTGGCTAGAGAAAGGGCTACTTTTCAAACTAAATGGTAAATGGTGCATTAATATAGCGCTTTTCGCTTTACATAGATTGTGCATTACATTCACCCATTCACACACACATTCACACACCGATGGTGGAGGAAACCATGCAAGGCACCAACCTGCTCATCGGGAGCAATTAGGGGTTCAGTGTCTTGCTCAAGGACACTTCGACACTAACTCTGGGGGAACCCGGGATCGAACTGGGAACCTCATGGTTCCCATCTGGCCACTGTACCCCTGAGCCACT